>NC_133481.1:17997085-18144876 GCF_025370935.1 Choristoneura fumiferana | reverse complement strand
AAAGTAACATATTTGGAGTTGAAATAAAATTCAAAAAATACTCCAAAACCAATCATAATTTTGATTGCATGTAGTGAAATCTCTTCTTCTCTATAAAATATGGGCTTTTTCTGTCCGAATTAATAGGAAAATTCGCTGTGTCAAAGTAAACTCTCTTTGAGAGGCACGTTGTACGGTGGTTGTAGTTTTTGCAACTTGATAGTAATTCCAGAAACCACGTGGAGACCACTTGCGCATTAAAAAATGTCATCAAGACCGAGAGCAATATAGAATTTTTGTGATCACTTCACTGTTAAGGTTAATGCCGCATAAAACTATCAAAATTATACTTCACTAGCCAAAGCAAACAGAAATAGCAAAAATTAGATATTGTCTACATCCGCCATGTTCGAATGCTACAAATCGAATCCTAGCGACATCTTTTGTCTGGGTGAGCGGTTAGTTCCGAGAGTGTTACGTCTCTCTATGGGAGCGAAACATAGATGTCGCTAGTGCTGCTGCTTAAGTAGCGTAGTAGAAAAAGCAACCTGAGATATGTGTGCATAGGAGAATTTGTATCTAGACTCCTGTCCCGCGGTGGTGTAGGAGTTATAGCACGCAGCACGGAATGCTGAGGACCAGAGTTCGATTCCCAGCGCTGGTCTCTATTTCTGGTTTTTTCTGTGCATCCATGCGCAGTTTGTATTTTTCGACTCTTTGTATTTTTAAGGGTAGACAAAGCGGTATATACATTTCATTTTCAAAGCGGTATATAGATTTTTGTTTTCAGTTTCTTGTCCTTCCGTCTGTCATGACTCATTCTCAGGAACGCGTGGATTATCAAGCCGAAATTAACATCAAACAGACAGGTCTGCCCCTTGGAGCACTAAAAAAATAAACTACTAGTGACACAAACAAAACATATATTCGTTAAAAAATTTAGAAAATCAAAAAAGCTCGACTGTTTAATAAATAAATATTTAAATAATAAATAAATATCACGGGACAATTCACACCAATGACCTAGTCCAAAGTAAGCTTAGCAAAACTTGTGTTATGGGTAATAAGCAACGGATAAATATAATTATATAGATAGATACATACTTAAATACATATTAAAACCCAAGACCCGAAAAAACATTCGTATTTTCACTACAAATATCTGCCCCGACACGGGAATCGAAATCAAACCCGGGACCTCAAGCTTCGTAGTCAGGTTCTCTAACATAGGCCATCTGGTCGTCTGGTCGTTTAATTATAAAAAACTAGAAAAATAAATGTAGCACCATATACCAAGTAGTACTGTCAACGTCATAAATAAGTGATTACTTTTGTACTTTGTCGCTTTCAGTCGATGCACAATTTCGTATGGAATTTCAAACATGACGTTAAAATGACAAGGAACAAAAGTGACGTTGACTCTACCTAGTGTAGCATTTTGAGTCGGTAGCTTATAACTAGTTTAACAGTCAGGACTAATCCAAAATCGAGATCGGCTCATTCTCAATTTATTAGTGTTACATTTATTATTATTATTTGCTCGAAAAACATAACTGTGTTCGGGCAGTCGACTGAAATAAAAAGCTATTCCCTTGCTATATTTCATACATAGTTGCCGGGGAATCAAAACCGTTTGTTTTCATCATCATCATCATCCCAGCCTATATACGTCCCACTGCTGGGCACAGGCCTCCTCTCAGAACAAGAGGGCTTGGGCCATAGTTCCCACGCGGGCCCAGTGCGGATTGGGAACTTCACACACACCATTGAATTGCTTCGCAGGTTTGTGCAGGTTTCCTCACGATGTTTTCCTTCACCGCATAGCTCGTGGTAAATTTCAAATGTAATTCCGCACATGAATTTCGAAAAACTCAGAGGTACGAGCCGGGGTTTGAACCCACGACCCTCTGCTTGAGAGGCGATAGGTCAAACCACTAGGCCACAACGAGTACTTCCAAATAGTCGTTTTTATTTTCAAACCATGGACTGAAATTCTCAATAGATGTTCGTTTCTGACAGTCATGCGAGTAGACAAGGACTAAGAAAATTGTGGAATTCCCACGGGTTTAAAGCTAGTTTTAATAAACCTTGTTGATTAACTAACGTACAGTTAATCTAGGCTACGTTTCCCAAGCGAAGGCACCACGCTATCTACTTCCGCCGCGGTCATTTCCGGCGGCCATATTGTGTTTACACGGAACAGCTGAAGTCGACGTTAAGTTTATAATACGTGTTGGAATGATTTTTATTTGTTACTACACTTTACTCGGGTGATTCAGACCGTCGTTATTCTCATACATCTTTCTAACGGAATTTAGAATTAACTGATGTCAATTTAATATTGAGCCAAGCACTGCTATGTATACACTTACGAATAAATAGTATAAGTACACATCTCCAATATGTGTCAGATTTAGATGTTTATTGTATCCATTTCTTAAGAAATCTTATAAAAAAAGTATTGAGAATAATGACGGCGGTTCAATCGTCCGAATATTCATTCACCCGTGGCTTCGTACGCGTAATGCATAGATTTGGCAATTGTATTAAAATTCCGGGATTTTTATAAATTCCCACGAGAACATGGGAACTCCTAAAAAAAATATCGTGGGCATCGACATTTATGAGTTATGACTGTATTGAAAATACAAACTGAAATATAGATGCACAGAAAAACCAGAAAAATAAGACCAGCACTGGGAATCGAACCCAGGTCCTCGGCATTCCGTGCCTTGTACTATACCGCTACACCTCTGCTGGACAACGGTACAGACACGAATTTCCCCTATGCACCACATATCTCAGCTTGTTTGTTTCTTATTTATTTAGCCACTTAAACAGTGACGCTAGCGACATCTATACCGTAGCCCTCATCGATAAACTTTCGGCATTCCATTGGAACTAACCGCTCACCCGGACAAGAGATATCGTTACTAAGCAATCAAATTAAGATTGGTTTTTGGAATCTTTTTGTTTTTTTATTTCAATTCGAAATATTTACTTTTACGGTCATGCCGTAAAACCTAAATTGAAAATACAAACTGAAATATAGATGCACAGAAAAACCTGAAAAATAAGACCAGCACTGGGAATCGAACCCAGGTCCTCGGCATTCCGTGCCGCGTGCTATACAGAAAAAATATATCTACGAAACTTGCAAATCGAAGTTCGTATCGCACCGTCCCTTTCACTCGCGTATAAACGACATAAGCGTCAGCGGGACGGCAACATAAGAAGTTCGAGTTTTTCACTTCGTGCTATAGGGCCTGAACTATTACTTATTCTGTGGCAATAGCTAGTCCAGTCATAAGCCCATTTCAGTGCTAACTGGACATTACTCGTAGTTGAAACAGATTTCTGACTGTTTAGTATTCAGTGTACCATCATCCGGCAACAAATGGCAATATTGACGGATCGTGATTAACTCACTGATGCACATGCAGAATACCAGTACGTTTAGGCTAGCTCATAGAGCAGAACCAAGCAAAGACTAGCAAAATCTAGCTTACCAATTGATTCAAATAACTTTATTCATAAAACATAGAAATAATTTGGAAAGTGCATAGTTATAATATTTTAAATTTTTATTGAGGTTTTTTTTTATTTAATTTGTCCAATTTTAACCCCCGACGCAAAAAGAGGGGTGCTATAAGTTTGACCGCTATGTGTGTCTGTCTGTCTGCCTGTGGCACCGTAGCTCTTAAACGGGTGGACCGATTTGAATGCGGTTTTTTTTAATTGAAAGCAGGTTTTTAAGCGATGGTTCTAAGATATGTTTTATCAAAATCGGTTCAGCCGTTTTCGAGGTATTGAACTTTGAAGTGACAAAGTTGGGGGTATTCCAACTTTTTGTTGGTTAGGTTATTAGCATTTTAGCAAGCACGCTAGATTAAGGGCGAGCATGTTAATCATAATTTTACACCAAGATTTAATTAACTTGAACACAGTATACATGATGTAAACAGGCGTCGTAATATAGAAGTGCCCTTTACACTCTCGAACGAACAAGATCTTAAAAAGACAGGTCCTGCCACTACCATCTTGTTTGCTAACCGAGCTGCCAAGCTGCTGCTTGTGCTACTGTGTTCCGGTGAGCAGAGTAAGATAGTCGATGAAATTCAGTATGCATTAATATTTTTCACTTAATGTATACTGAAGTACACAAGGTATTCTATGTTAGCCTTTTAGGCAGGCATCTTTAATTTTGCATTTCTCCATGGATGGTGGGTTTACAGTGTAAGAAAAGTGGGGTGATGCTAGTTTCCAGTGGCTTCTTGTTTGTTATGGACAGAATTTTTATTAAATGCGTGTTTAAAAAATTTACTACAAAAACGATGGAAATTTTAATGATTTTTTGAATTAAAACAATCATGAGAGACAGATCTTCTGTGATAACTCATACAACTCGGAAGTGCTATTTTACAGGAGAGCGATTTTAACTTTTGAAGAAAATTCTTTTAGCAAATAAGACGTCTCTACTAACTTAAAAATCATGAAACGATAGCGAAACGATCAAGCTTTGTTTTCGTAAAACTTCAATAAAAAAAAAACATAAAGCAATTGGAAATAGTCAAGGGTTTCAGAGATTCGCGCAGGTAAATTCAAAAATTGATTCTTTGGCTTCTTGCGTGAGTGTGGAGTTCCATCGAGGGCAGGTGGGCAGTCGGGTGGTAATTTGAGATTAGCTGCCTCCTCTGTGCTGCAAGGGGCTGAGAACGGCTTCGGAGCGTTTTTATGCTTATTAAGTTATTTTTACTCTTATTTCCTTATTCTTAGAGGCTGTTTCACCATCCATTGATTAGTGTTAACTGACGGTTAAATGTGATGCCATCTCCGTCTATTCGAACAAAACAAATAGAGACGGCATCACATTTAACCGTCAGTTAACACTAATCAATGGATGGTGAAACAGCCCCTTAATGTATTAGCAAAGACGTCGGATATCAGGCGTGGGGATAGGGAAGCGCTTGAGTGGATTGAAAAGGGTAACCGAAAACTAACATTTTTAACCTCTTACGCAAAAAAGGGATGTTATTGATAAGTTCTTCGGTCGGGTCTTGGGTGTTTAATATGTATTTAAGTATGTATCTATCTATATAATTATATTTATCCGTTGCTTAGTACCCATAACACAAGCTTTGCTAAGCTTACTTTGGTACTAGGTCAATTGGTGTGAATTGTCCCGTGATATTTATTTTATTTTTATTTTAGTTTGTCGAAATGTTTGTTTATCTGTGGCATAGCTGTATAATTATCTGTAATATATTGTCACAGTCGTTACTTTACAGGCTTTATTTAATAGATAATGGACCACAAAGAAGTATAAAACTGGCCAAGTGCGAGTCGGACTATACAACATAAGGCATTAGCAAAAAAACGGCCAAAAAATCAAGTTTGTTGTATGGAAGTCCCACCAAAACCAAGTTTAATAAAAACCCAAAATTGTTGACATATCCGGGTTCTGGGCTCCAAAATCCGCGGTTTTCACGCATCTAGTCTTGGTTACCAAATTTAAGAGGTGGTATTATATTCAACGCACATTCTTGCCGGATTCTTCTCAGCAGAGGTTTTTCCGAACCGGTTAAAGGTGCGACCAAACCGGTGCTTGAAAAACGGTGACGGCACGGAATCGCAGTGACGCACCTTATGCGCACCGTTTTTATCGCATGCTCTCAACACCGCTGCTTAAAATACGGAATCGCAGTGACGGGCCGTAAACGACAAGACTTTTGTTCGGTAAAGTCCTGACGTTTACGGCACGTTTGCGTATTTAAGCAGCGGTGTGGAAAGCATCCAAAAAAACGGTGCGCATACGGTGCGTCACTGCGATTCCGTGCCGTCACCGTTTTTTAAGCAGGTTTGGTCGCACCTTAAATCTACCACATTCATTAAGTGCTTGTTACAATATAATTGTAAAGAAATCAACAAACGGAGACAGCCATTTCATGTTATGTTCCCACTCTGAATATACATTTTGCTATAATTAGGGGGAAAAGCAGTCGAAACAAATTGCCCCTGGCAACCCTTATCACGGCACTCGTTACGCGAAACGAATTTTCCCCTCAAAGCCTTTTTTGGGAAAAACGATGGTAATAAATTTACTAGTGGGGAAAAAAATATATTTGTATTTTTATTCGAGAAAATAAAGCCGTGTTAGGGGGTTTTTAACCCCCGACGCAAAAACCCTACAATGCATATAGATTACAAATAACACACCAACCAACATATTTACGAATTATGCTAAGAATGAGGTAGTTCGGCGCATGGCCGCTAGTTAGCGTTTTAGTGCTACGGACCGAGTAATCCAATCAAATGTCGGGAGTCGATGCAAAATTTTGTTTTCATCAACTTACGGATGGTGATAAAAAAAATATTACTAGATGAAGCAGCTTGAAAAAATATAGTGTCTGAGAAACTGTGCATTATCAATATGTCATTTCGTAATATTATCTTATTTACATAACGTTGAGTAAGATTTATCAAACGTTCCACATTCGGTACTCCATGCATTGACGTTCTTATTCGCTTATTCGCAAATACCAAATAAGTGAAGAATGTTTGCATTTGTGACAATCTTTGTGTCATAAGCACAAGGATTAATTTAGTATGACCTGTCGGAACGATTACATTTATTTTGGTCGGAGTTCATTACAGTTTTTAATATATTTTTTAGACGATGTGGAAGAAACACCTTCAGCATAATACATGTAGTTCCTTAACGGGAACAGGACTGAAAACATCTTTTTTTAATAAAATTGTTACTATATATTTAAAATTTGATTAACACTAGAGCTGAAAAGACACCACAATGTAATCATGAATAAATTCAAAAATAGCTAGTTTAAATGTACTAAACAGATAAATACATAGGTACTTTTAAACCAAAATCACAGAGGTGCATCCTAGTGACTTGTAAGTTAAAAGCAGCCATCTCAAACAAGTTAATTGCCCAGGTAACTAAACCCCAACTTGTCGTAACTGAATAGGCAAGTTCCCAACTTTCCTTCAACTAGATAAAGAATGCATTCTGATTCTCGAGGTAGAGGGATAACTTCTTACGACGTTGTTAAAAGTAGGAATGGCATGGCTTTTGAATTCAAGAAATGCATGAAAGTGCACTGAATAAAAGGATTGTACCATAATATGGTGTTACCATTACTTGACTTCGTTTATTTCAGGATCTAGTTCCATAAAGTGGTAGTAACAAAGGTTGCTTACAAGACATACTTATTAGTTACTCTACAAACTCTACATCTATAGACTACTCCATGTGTGTTGGTTTTAGTTGCTGCAATGTACACGTCATCTTTCCTTTTGGTACTCGTAAGTAAACGTAAAGCTTGCAAACGACAACAATGGATTATATTATACCTACATACCTACATGGCCAGTCAATTCAGTCATTCATTTTTTTTTTCAAAATTGCCGTGCCATGAAGAAGTCTGTGCTTTATGTTTTCCTTCAGGTCAATCCGATAATTTGAAAAATTCGCACTAAAAATATCTGTGTATATTAAATATTTCGTAATTATTGCAGTTCTTCTTGCGTTGCCGTCCTATAATATTCCCTTCTATTATTTTCTAACGTGTTCAAGTACAGTCGAACAAACTAAATCATGTACTGTACTGTACATACTGTACTGTAACATCCCATAATTTTGTCAAAGAAATCAGTGAAGTTGATTATTAAATGGTTCCAACCTGGTTCATGCGAATCAGTTTGTTGTTGTTCCGGGCTTGTAAAGCCGGGTTCAGACGAGTGTAACGTGTAATGTAACATTACGTGTAATTTAGCGTCAACAGTGTGGACGGCACTGCGAGCGCCTTTGTGTTCGCGCGAAAAACCGACAGCCGATGGATCAACACCGAGCGCCGCGTTACATGTAATGCTCGTAGTGACGGCCGCACGTAGAATTCGTGTTACATTACACGATAGATTACATTACACGTTACACTCGTCTGGACCCGGCTTTATCCAAATCATATTCACTGAACCGTTTAATGAAACACTATAAAGGCATTAACGAAACATCTGTTGCACTCTATGAATAGTTAGATAGTTGGCAAGAAGTGACAAGTGAAACGCTTTTAGCTCAAGCTAAGTATCGTGAGGCGCGTGTACGCTCATTTTGCGTTTTTAAACACGACGTGCTCGTTCGTTCGTTCTAATATCCGTGACTGGCGGTGCAACATTTAAGGCGTCCTCCTAATACGACTAGAACGCAATAGAATGCGCGATCAAACATATTGAACTCGAATAGGTGTCCTAACTGACAATCGCACGACGCGGTCGCGCGACTCAAATGTTTGTAAATCTATTCGCGCGAACATAGTTCGTACGAACGCGCGATCAAACATATTGAATTCGAATAGGTGTCCTAATTGAAATTCGCGCGATAATTGCGTCGGCGTCGTCAATTCGAGCGATGATACAACACCCAGTTTTTGCCATCGCGCGAGTAAGCGATGCGACCATCGCGTGTTCGCGCATTCGTGTTCTATTAAATAGGACGATGCCTTAGGGTTCCTAAACATATTGGATCTGAAACTTAGTTAGGTCCGATGAGTGCAACGAGATTTGACATTTTGTCTAATATGATACGAGTATTACACTAACTTACACAATATTAAACAAAACATTCTTATTAATATTATAAATGCGAAAGTATATCTGTTTATCTGTAACCTCTTTACGCTTTATCTGCGGAGCCGATTTAAATGAAACTTGGTATGAAGATATTTTGAGATCCTGGAAATGACATAATGACATAAGATAGTTCTTATCCCAGAAAGTTGCATATACTTGTAATTTTTAATATCTGCGGAATAGCGATTATCGAATTTTCCGCGGTGTTTTTGGAGTCGCGGCCAAAAAATAGTTACAAATACGAAACCTATGTTATTAATATATGTATGTATTCTACTTACAAGAAGATTGAATTAGTACGACTTTTGGTATCACTTTATATAATAATATTTTGTTGTTATAATAATATCTTTAGCACGAGCTTTACGGTGAAGGAAAACACCGTGAGGAAACCTGCACAAACCTGCAAAGCAATTCAATGGTGTGTGTGAAGTTCCCAATCCGCACTGGGTCCGCGTGGGAATTACTGCCCAAGCCCTCTCATTCTGAGAGGAGGCCTGTGCCCTGCAGTGGGATATAGGCTGGGATGATGATGATGATAATATCTTGTATCTACCCAGTTTGGTTTTAAATCCATTGCGTTGCTTGTATTGAAAGCTACAAGTTCTCTTGTACGAACTTGGACTTTGCACCCGCGTTTCCAGAATTCTCTCAAGAATCCTGGAGAGTTTCTTGAGTCAACCGAAACTATCTCCGAGTTTACTCAAAACGTGGAACCAAAGTAGTTGTTGAATCTGTAACTTACGCGCGAGATGATATTACCATATTCAGTAACACACGCTTAAATACAGGTTGTTTATATAGTAATGCGAATATTGGTCGTTTCGAACGCCAAATATCCTACTATACTAGAGTCCAGAATTAGGCGAACCAACTTGACACACACAAATGTAGCCACAGTTACACCAGTGCTGTAATATCGATAATAAAAAAAAACTCAATACGAAATAATAATAAAAAAAATCTTTTATTTTAAATATTTTGAAAAAAAAGGTTGTACATTGGTAAGGACGCCATCCGCCATTTTGTTTTATTGACATTTCATATATTTCATTCGACTTAACTGTCATCGGCTTGCTTGGAACTATTCCCGTTATTGTGAAATTTTCATTATGTTATTATTTTGTTGTTATCCTTTTTGTCGTTTTCAGGTTTTTGTTTCAAAGCTATGAAAATAAATTCCAAAAGAGACAAACATTTTCATTCCGCGTCTACACAAGGTTATATCGACAAATTTCGTATCGACATAATATTCCTATGCCTATTTTTTTGCTAGGTCTGGTAACATTTTCAGTTGTCAATCTAGTTCGCCTAATTTTGGACTCGGGTCGGTATAAGGCCCTTCCTCTCTTGCTCCACTCCTGTTATCTATCAATGGCGAGCTCCCGCCATCCCACATGGCGATAAACATGCCTTATAAGCAATTTAATTAAAAATATGTTTTCTTTTAAATTAACATGGGAATAAGTCATTTGATTACGTTTTATTTATCTCATAAATCAAAGCTTGAAAACCGATTTTTAAGCTACCTGTTCATAATAAAAAAATCATAATAATAATGGCGAGCGGTTGGAACGCTGCAGATCGCTCTCTACCGACAGTCTTGCTATTTGTATGCTGACGTGTTCTTGTATCAGTGCACAGCGGCGGGCTCGAATTAAATACGAGGTTTAAACCACAGAACACCCTGTAGTAACAGTACGATATACGCAATAGCAGCTACTTAGATAATCGTCGGTGTGATCAACAGTGAGTTAACTCAAAATAATGATAAAATGGCGCATTTAGACGTTCCATAAGTTGAATTAAGTCTAAATGAAAATGATATAATATTATTCTTTAGCTTGCGCGCTTCGCCGCGTTGGAGTTCGGCTTTCACGCGCTGTTCCCTCGGGAACTGTGCATTTTCCGGGATAAAAAGTAGCCTATGTCACTCTCTGGTCCATAAACTATCTCTATGCCAAAAATCACGTCGATCCGTCGCTCCGTTTCGACGTGAAAGACTGACAAACATACATATACATGACATATATTAGTATGGATTTCGACTAGATTCGCTGCTGATTTAGGAGTGCGAATGAGAGGGAGAGATTTATTTTACGCATATTCGATACACAGGATTAATACAGTTGGAAAAGAAAAAAAAGTCGAATTGTACGCAAGTAGGTATACAACCCAAAAGAAATTCGAGGCCACGTGAATTTCATTGGTAAAACGAAAATACCAATAAATGAACATGATTTTTTATAACATTCCTTGTCTGAAAAATGCTTTTCAACACTATTCAAATACTTTTCGTTCGATAAAATGTATTGAAATAAAAACGCAACCGTATATTATTTAATTTTACTGATGAAACTCAAGTGGCCGTTATTTACTTTTAACTAGTATATAATATACTCATGAATTATGGATGTTTTTTTTTTATTTCATCAATTTTGGTTATCGGTAGCTGGACATTCGTAAAGTCATTCCACCGCTTCGCTAAAATCGAAAAAGAAATGGTATTTTTAGTCCTTGAGTCTAGAAATTATGTTACTGATCGTACTGCTTAGTCATAATTCAGGCTGCGAGGAGCTGTTTGCGAGGTACTTGAATGGCAAGTTGGAATCACTGGGTAAGCCCTAGTCCGGGACTGCTCGTTAGTAATTTAATGCCGAGGATTTTATATTTGATTAGGTAATTTAAATTTGCTGTGCGAATTAATTGAAAATTAAGTTAAATCTGTTGGACAGATTTTAGACAAATTGCTATGAAAACTTTTCTTCTAGATTGAACATTAAAATAATTGCCTGTTTCTAACTAGTTGAATTTGATCATTCAATTTTGGTCTTCTCTCGAAAACTTTTGGGCCCCAACTGTTCCGTGCTATGGCCTGGCCATTGCCACTTCAACGAGCTAATTCGCTTGGCTAGGTCGTTGGCCCTTGTTCTTCTACGTATCTCCTAATTTCTTATTCGATCCCGTAGAGAAACCCCAAGCATAGCCCTCGCCATAGCTCGCTGAGCCTGTGACATACGGACGGACAGACAGACAGACTATAAGGGTTCCGTTTTTGCCATTTTGGCTCCGGAACCCTAAAAAGGGCGTTTTAAAAGAAAACAATGATCGAAACAGCTTTTAATTAAAAGCTTTTCAATGTTCCAAGAAAGTTGATTATACTTAATTTTAAGTTGCTTTGTTGTTTTTGATTACCGTGCCTCCACTGATTACTTTTCCATTAGATAATGTTCATTTATTTGTTTTTCATGACTTATTGGCGCGAGTAGCTGGATGCTATCACTCGCTAGTTTAAGGTAAGGTCCTCATTGAAAATCATTATGCTGAGTGGGGACCTATTTAGTGTCATGTCATGTACCTACGTCTTACGTTTTTTCAATTGTTCAGTGAATGCGATGTCTTACGACGTTAAATAAATCTATTTTCCTTCTTTCTTATTCTATCTCCAGTCACAAACGCTACGTGGCTTAAGAAAATCTTTCTGCAGTTTTACTCCCAGCCAATTGTGATAAAGGCCTTTGCATCCGCTCAAGGGTGGGGTTTCCACGCATCTAAATTCATGCGGACATTCTCAGACTATTGACTTTTAGTCCAGAATTTCCGGCTTTTTTCTTAAGGGATCCCATGCCCCAATGACCTCGATCCCCTCCCCTCCAAAATATATACTGTTGGGTGGAAAAATTTGAAAGAATAGTAGTAAATATATCAAATTTACAAGGAAAATTGTAGTGGCTAAGATTGCTTGAGAATTTTTAGTAGTTTAAGAGTAAATAGCAGCCTAAGGTATAAAATATACCTAAACTTGGAAGATTCAGTATAAAATACAAAATCCTTAGAAAAATATTATTGGTTTTTTTTCGTAATGGCTACAGAACCCTATCCAGGGCGTGTACGACATGCTCTTGCCCGGTTTTTTATTACATAAACCTTTCAAGTATAGCCTTTTGGATTCCGATTGTGATGGTGACCCTACTCAAGGTTTAAGGCTGCGCGGAAATTTAACGGTAGCGTATTTCCGCCGACCGAAGACTATTTATAGGGCATAGGGTTTTAACGAGTCTTTTAGGGCAGGTGCTGAAGGGAATTTTGCAAGTCGTTACTTAGAAGGCTTACAAGCTAGCTTAGGGTAATCCCGGGGCTTGTATCATGAAATTCACGGAATTGAAAGCTGTGAAACGGTGAAATTGAACTAATTTGAGAGAGTTGCTGGAGGCTGTCATCGTTTACATCGATTATTTATACTGAATAGGCTGTTAAACAACTCTTATACCGGGTGTGGCCTGTAACACGGGCAAATAATTAAAACATAGAGTATACGTAAAAACATCTTTAATTTCATATCCTTAGGTACATAAGCTGCACTAATTAGCAGAGATGGGCATTATTTGTATAATTTTTTATCTGAATAATTATTAGAATGAACTAACTCACGATTTTTTATTCGCGAATCCGCAAATAAGTCATTTCATTTGAAAATTGGGCGTTTTTTATTTCGATAAGTGCACGAATAATATTTCACTTTGGCACATATTATTATTCCACCAATAATTTATTTAAATACGAGTGATCAATCATTTAATAATTTTATTTATCATTCATGGATAATTTGGTTATTATTATTCGTTATTCGAATAAATTATGCCCGTCTGCTACTTCATCTTCATTGTCGCGTAATGCTTGATTACGCTACTATACGCCTGCGGGATTTAAAACCATTAAAATGTTGAATGTTATTACTCATCGGTTATTTTAACGTAATTTACACAAATTACCGGTCAATATCTGTATTTTAAAGCTGTAGTGGCCTAATAATTTGACCTATTGCCTCTCAATCAGAGATTCGTGGGTTCAAATCCCCGCATCTGAGGTTTTCGAAATTCATGTGCGAAATTACCAAGAGCTTTACGGTGATGGAAAACGTCGTGCACAAATCTGCGAAGCAATTTCATGGTGTGTGTGAACTTTCCAACCCACACTGGGCCCGCACGGGGCTTTTCATTTTCATTTTCATAAAATATTTCTATTCTATTCTATTCTATTTGCCCCGACCAGGGATCGAACCCCCATATCGTTGTGTCAGATGCTGGTGACTGTATATAACTAGATTTGTCACCATCCTATTAGCTGATGCTGGAACTGGGTCGAGCTTTCCGTTTCCTCTTAGAAGCTGGCCACGCTATTTGTCGCGACGAGCTTCCGGTCTGGCACCGAAATAGCGCAACAGAGCTTAAAGCTTAGATAATGGATACGATTATGTGAAGCTTTATTATTCGAGGAAATGACTCGTAAGCATGCAAGAGAGAAAAGAATTTATAAAGGTTAAAATCCAGCGACAATAGGTACTATACTGACACTTGACAAATATTCTTTACTAGCTGTTGCACGCGACTTCGTCCGCGTAGAGTTCTATTAATAAGTCTAGATATCTAAAAACAGAAGTATTCATCATCCCAGCCTATATACGTCCCACTGCTGGGCACAGGCCTCCTCTCAGAACAAGAGGGCTTGGGCCATAGTTCCCACGCGGGCCAGTGCGGATTGGGAAAAACGTATTAGCATTTATTAATTTCTGTATCTAAATGATTGTCTGAGAGAGATCGCTTTAAGCGATAAGACTGCTTATTGTCTACCCTGTCTATATTTTGTCTGTGTATAAAAATATTCCACTGATTTTCGGTGCGGTATGCAATCCCACTAATATTCTAAATACGAAAATTTGTACGTCAGTTTGTTTGTTTACCTCTTCACGTATAAACCGCTGAAGTGATTTAAATGAAATTCGGTATACGGATAGTTTGAGCCGCGGGGCCTTCCCCGGGACATAGAAAGAAAGAAATAAAGAAGACATTTATTCACATTCATAGGTTAGATTTATCCCGGAAAATTGCAGTTCCTGCGGGACAGCGATAAACGAACTCTACGCGGACGAAGTCGCGTACAACAGCTAGTTTAATCATCATCATCATCATGTCAGCCGAAAGACGTCCACTGCTGGACATAGGCCTCCCCCAAGGCTCTCCACTCAGACCGGTCTTGTGCTTTCCGCATCCAACGCGATCCCGCGATCTTACCAGGTCGTCGCTCCATCTTGTTGGTTGGCTAGTTTATTATGAAACAATATACAGCAATCTTAAAAATAAACAATCTAAGAATAGACTTTTGTACAAAGAACAACAACAATAACGTACAACAGTGTATGCGTGGACATATTGCATTTGCCCCTTATTTATTTATTCATTAAAAAAAACTTATAGCATACACCAATGCGTCTCTATTAAAATATTCAACGAAATTTAAAATCAACCAAAAGTAAATTTCGAAAACTGTTTACGTACTAAACATATTACGAACATTTCAACAGCTTCTCAATAAGAATGAATGTGAAAAAAATTATTTTCACCTCAGCACCTCAAACAAGCAGGTTTGCTATGAGAAATCAGTGAGCAAAATCGCATTTTGCTCACTCCGTGAGACAAAGTAACTTTTTAATTATTTTTTTAAATGCTGAGTACAGTGTTGGGTCTACTCACTGAATTCCAAATATTTGAACTTTACTTTGATCTGTCATTTCACTTCAACTCGAAAAAAGCAAGAGATAGGATCAAATTTGTCGATTACAAACTTAAATTAAATTTTTGGTATTAAAAATATATCGAAATATTTCCAAAATGTAAATTTTCCCGATCTTTTAATAAAGTATGAAACCTCGTTGCACGAAAGCCGCTTCTCTTGTTTTTTTTTTTATAAAAGAATTCCGTATACTGCCTCTACAGTATAATTATTATTTGTTAAATTGAATGATTTTTTAACAAATCTATTTATGTTTATGTAATAGAAATCTTAATAAAAATCATATTTAAAGGTTTAATTGTTCAACCTTTTCAATTACCTACCCCGAGATGAGGCTTTTTGCAGTATTAAAAAATAAGTGTGACATTAGTACAAGAAGTTAAGATTGCATGTTATGAGTATGCAATTTGTATTGTAGCTACTGGACTCTTTTTATGGTTTTAAATGTAATTATTATATTTGATAATAATCGGATTCTATTTAAAAAAAATGTGTTTGTTTTGTAAACAGGTAGGTATAATTATGTGGTTTTATTCTTATGTTACATTTAAATTATGTTCTCGCTGCTGAGGTGAAAAATTGTATGTGTCACACGAGACCAAAGTTTTTTTGCATCTCGTGTATTTCAATCCCTTGCTGATCTCAGGATTCTAACCTAGAATCACTCGCTAACGCTCGTGATTCAATTATAGAATCCTTCGCTTACTCGGGATTCAAAATCAACACTCGCAACAAAAAACAACTTTGCTCTCTTGTTGCACAAATAACTATTTCCAACTTACAAAACGTTGCGTGTAAACGTTTATGATTGGCGACTGGAAATCCATCAAAATGAAACATCAAGCACAATAGAACATTGTTTTTACAGAAATAATGGCAGATGGCACAATGGGCGAGTTCAGAAAATAAAGTGAAATTTTCCGCCCTGCTCATACACTACTGGGTGGGCGTGGTGCGAGTGAGAGACGAATAAGGTAGTACAAAATCTTCAAAATCTCGAAAAAAATATTCAATCATGGTGAGCACGTAGACGAGTATGATTATTGTGTTTGTTACAAATTGAAAGGAAATTCTAAATAAGGAAATAACAGTTAAAAATGTAAGTCCTGCAGCTATTCTTCTTAAAGAATAAGGGGCTGTTTCACCATCCATTAATAAGCGTTAACCGACGGTTAAATGTGATGCCGTCTCTGTCTATTCGAACAAAACAAATAGAGACGGCATCACACCTAACCGCCAGGCCCCTAAGCGTCGCTATGTAACGAGGAAAACTGCGGTTTTCTAGGCACAACGTCACGGGATATTATTCAGGTTTAACGCATTCACTGCCACATGATTGTATGAATAATTATGACAACGGCACTGGGTGAAGTTCCGAAAATGCATATGGGTCAACTATTTTACCGACACTTTGGGCGTCTCCTGCGTTACCAAAATTGTCTCTGGCGTTATAAAAAATCGTACTTCCAACAAGATATTTCACGGTTTAATAGGTTGAACTTACGTAGGATGGCATGTATTCATGTACACCATCTATTAAATTACAGATAAAACATGTTTACTTACAAAAATCTGCAATTGTTTGAAAAATGTCGCGGACAGATTGGTGTCGGTAAAAAAGTTGATTGGCCCATATATGCGTCGGTGGCAGTGAGTGCTTTAATTAATTTTAAGAAACTTGTTTTAATTTGAATTCTGTTTCTTATGCATTATAATTTTAGATGTTTTTTATTTCTTGTTCTTTACTTTATAACCTATACTCGTAGTATAGTCCAGTTAAGTTTTATTGACGCAGAATCAAAGCGAGCAAGCGGGAGTGATTGATATTTTGTGAAACTGTTGAGGACAATTTGCTGAACTTGAAGCCAAGTAAAGGTAGAAATACAGAACTCTGTTACGCCCTGGCTTTGAATATATATGTTAGAATTAATGCGGTATATTACTGCGACAGGACCCAGTACAATAATGTGTTTCTAACTATACTAATTATATGAAACCTTATGTAACACGTTTGTGTGTTTCTACTTAAAGGCCTTACTCTCTTGTATTAGGTACTGGTTTTGTACACTATTATATCGGGTGTGACCTGTAATAAGATCAAATAATTAAAACATAGATCATACTCCTCAAACAATAACATGAACAACATTAGTTCAGCGATTTTTAAATATAATTAGTTTTTTAATTTTTATTACACTTTAAGTGCAAGTTTGTATTTTCGATATGATTTCACGGAATACCCGTAAAAGTAACAAATTTGGAGTTGAAATAAAAAATACAAAAATACAAAAAGACTCCAAAAAACCAATCATAATTTGATGGCTTAGTAGCGACACTCTTGTTTGGATATGCAGTTAGTTGCGAAAGAGTGTGACGTCTGTCGACGAAACATAGATGTCGCTAGTGCTGCTGCTTAAATAGCATAGTAGAAATAAGCAACCTGAGATATGTATGCATAGGAAAAATTCGTGTCTAGATTCCTGTCCAGCAGTGGTGTAGGGGTTATAGCACGCAACACGGATTGCTGAGGACCTGGGTTCGATGCTCTTTTTCTGGTTTTTCTGTGCATCCATGTCTCACTTTGTATTTTCGACATAAGTTGCAGTTGCAGCCGTAGCTATCGCGTGGTGTTAATTAGGTTAAATCTGCCCCCTTCCAGTGCTGGTTTGCGGGGAATAAGGTAACTTTTCACTTTAGTTTGGTAAATAAAACCCGTTTCTCGCTTGTCACTTATCCCAGAACTCAACGCGCCTCATTTTCGTTGTTTTTTTTTTTATGGAACAATGGGACAGAGATCCGAGCACAATGCAAACACAAGTTCATAACGCGTGTTGTTCTAATGTACACTGTTTTTTATACGCTGTGGTAAAGCAGTGTTTTCTGTCGTTATAAGTAGCAATTTTGTAATGTATTGTATACAGAATTCTTTGTTGTATAATAGGTACATAAAACACACAAAATTAACAGTTGATAAGAGAAAGAAAAAAAAGAGAAAAAGATGAACAACGGCAAACTTATTATTAAAGGGATCTCTTGCAAGAACTAGAATGGAAACATTAAAGAAACGATTTTTTTTTTAATTAATAAATATTTTTTATTTTAGTTAAATTACTTAAATATCATTTTTTCTTTTTTTTTTTAAATAAAATTTTAATTTTAAAACCGAAAATACACGTTTAATATGTTTATTAGATGGAGCAACGACTTGGTTAAGATCGCGGGATCGCGGTGGATGCGGAAAGCACAAGACCGGTCTGAATGGAGAGCCTTGGGGGAGGCCTATGTCCAGCAGTGGACGTCTTTCGGCTGACATGATGATGATGTTTATTAGAAAAATATAAACTGATCTGAAAAAAATATTATCGAACAAGGTTTTGTTAAAAAAAAGGTGATCATAATAATTTTGGTGCTCATTATAATAAAGTTGGTCCTAAATTTATCAACTGATTACCAAATTTAAAGCTAAGATGTTTCAACAAGTGTTGAAATTATTATTTAACTTATCAAATATGACAGTAACCTACGTAAAAACTTCTGCTCATTTAATTTTGCTCTTAACGAAACATTTAAATAAATAAAGCAGCATCCAACGAAAACAAACCATTGAATTTTAAAACAGAAACATCAATGCAAAATTGCAGATTGAAAATAAAGAAATCGCATGGAAAAGGAATATTCTCTAGTTTCTCGTTTGATTGCATACAAAGAGCTCAGTGAGGCGGAAATAGCCGAAAATACACGATCATTGAAAAGAGCACGAGATAATCTTTGACACGAAAAGGGTCGTGTGGAAAAAGAATGTTAGAAATTTAGTTAATCCAGCATAAAAACAAGCAAGCGCGAGTTGGACTGACCCGCGAAAGGTTCCCTGTCAATATTAATTACGATTGTAAAGAAGAACAAAAAAAAAAACAACTAAAAAGTAAAAAATAATTATGCACTACCTAGCTGTTGCCCGCGACTTCATCTGCGAACAATTAGATTTTTTAGTAAGTACCTAGTAATATTTTTTATCTAAGCGTCGTCGGTATCGGGGGACCGCTAAGCTTAACAGGAAACTAAAGTATTTTTTAAAGTATTAACCTTAGCGGTCCCCCGACACCGACGACGCTTAGATAAAAAAAATATTACTAGGTAAGTACTTATACTAAATTAACTTAGGCTAATTTTGCAGGAAATCAGCATAGTTCCCGCGGGATAGGGATAAACGAATTATTCGCAGATGAAGTCGCGGGCAACAGCTAGGTAGTGCATAACTACTTTTTTAATTTTTAGTTGTTTTTTTGGGCGACTTTTTTTTTCTGGTGTTTTTTTTTGTTTGTTCACCGATGTTTTCTGCCAATTGTTGGAAATCGATTTTAGAATAAATTTGTATGTAGGTCTTGTCTTTAGGTACACATTCTAAAAATCGATAAATATATTTCTATGGTTCGATGTAGCCCTAACCGTAGTATAAAACATGAAAAGAAAAGAGAGATCTCTAGATCTCTAGATCTAGATCTATCTAGAGATCGCTACAGTTTTTACTGCGTAATTGCAAAAAAATGGATACAAAAAAAGTTTAATAAATTAAATCTGTAGGTATTTACAAAAATAAAATGATTTACAATTCAGTGCTTAAAAAATAAACCTTATAACTATATTTTTAATATATCTCCATTTAATAAAATAAATTCAGTCTTCATATTCTCCCATACAACTGACAGCACACTAGGTATACTCGTACTTACCAATAAAGATAGAACAAAAGGAAACATCGATTATCGAAAGCTAATAAGTACTAAACTATAAAATATAAAATTTTTCGTGAGTTGAATGTTGTTCAATGTCTTAGAGTATTAAACCAACTGGAGATGTCAACGGTCCTTTGCCATAAGAGTTATTATTGTATGTAAAATTATTATTATTGTATGTATGTATATTCATACTACGGTCAACGTTTGACGATTTCATATCCGCACAGCGACACAGTCTTGAAATAAATTAGTAAGTATTGTTAATAGTACATAAGTATAGAGTTTAAAGATTTAAATATATTTGTAAAACCAGCCGCAGGCTCGCAAATGCTTGGCAGATTTTTCGATTGCACATGACAGTTCTCCTGTTGGCTTAAAGCTTGAAGGCAATTTTGAATTAGGTCAGTCGGAGTCCGTATCACACACCAGTTCTTTGGTGGAACGGTTCTCCGGGCTCGGAGGAGTGGAAGGAGGGCTGGCCGAACTTCCAGGGTCGTCGTGAAGAGGCACCGCATCTTGCTGGCTCTTGAAATCCTCTAACCGTTTTCTTGAGAAGAAACCGTACTATGGAAGAAAGAAAGAAATAGAAATATTTATTCGCTCTACGCACGTTTATAAAACATTAAAAAAATAAAACAATATGCAAAATCGCGAAGCGGTCCCAGCTCAACATAGTGTTGGCCGTGTAGGCCAACGCTGGTCTTCCGCTGTGACCGCTTGGCGACTTCACGGAAGGCGACCAAATTATCTAGAAAATAAAACAACCAACATAAAGCAATAAAATCAAAATACAAAACTAATTACTAAAAACTAAACAGACCCAGAGCTGGCGCTTACCTCTCCCAGCGAATATCTCTAACTGTACAGAGAGGTAATGCCGCCAGTGTGTTGGGGTCTATGCCGCAGGAGGGCCTCCTAGATGGTGTTTTCTTTTTATAGTTAGGTATATTTATGTTGTTTTTATTAATTTTGTTTCCTATCATATTATTGTATCTTGTGTTGTGTTAAACACACTAACCTCTTATAATTTACTAGAAAGAAATTTACTAGTGACATTTTAGAAAGAAAACATTAAGTACTTAGTTATATCCTTGGTAATATTATAATTAGTAAACCAACCATTAGCTACGTTAATATAAATAGTTCTCGCGAAATAGGGATAAACTATTCTTGACAAACGAAGTTGAACCTTTGAACTTGGTTAAATGTGATCGAGATTTTAAATAGGGGTGTCATTGAATCTATGGGTTTACTAATGTTTGGGTGAAAATTATTTAGCAAATGATTAGCTCCCAAACTATTTATCCTATATTTTTATTTAGGCGAAATGTTATTTGGGTCAATCAACTATTTTACCGACACTTTGGGCGTCTCCTGCGTTACCAAAATTGTCTCTGGCGTTACCAAAAAATCGTACTTCCAACAAGATATTTCACGGTTTAATAGGTTGAACATACGTAGGATGGCATGTATTCATGTACACCATCTATTAAATTACAGAAAAACCATGGTTACTTACAAAAATCTGCAATTGTTTGAAAAATGTCGCGGACAGATTAGTGTCGGTAAAAAAGTTGATTGGCCCATTTCCCAACTCAACATTTCGCACGGATGTCATATGGTAAATTATTATTGTGCAAATTATTAACCGGGATTTTTTTAAGATGTCATTTATTTTTTGGTCAAATGTTTTGATTGACATACTTTAACTTAGCAACATATTGAATGGCATCCAACCTACTTTCCTAGTGGCAGTTATCCTGGCTGCTATAAAAAAAAACCTAACATCGAAGGCTAAGGCGTAGCGTTCTGAACCTAAACTATCCAAGTCGCTTCTGCTGCGAACCATCTTGCTCGCTTCGCTCGCTCGCACAAATTTTGAAGTATTACTTTGCAGTATAAAAATTGGCCAAATGTTATTTGACAATACTGTATTTGACTATTTTCTATGTGTTTTATAAATTAAAACTACACAATGCTTTTTATGGAATAGAGAAACAATTTTTAAGCTACCTTTATAAATAACAAAGTTATAAAGATTTGAAATTCAAGATTAGACAGAGAAAGACATACTGGCATGTGACGTCATACGCCAGTAGTCCCATACTTGCTGCATAGAGAAAAGCGTTTGAGAAAGGGACAGGTATATAGATTTTTCAAAAAATCGCTATAAATCCAATTTTCAACCGATTTAAGTTTTCTCCTCGCTAAACACTTACATATTTTCATAATAATATTAAGATATGGCAAATTCAGAAGTTGTCAAATACCGTATTTGTTACTTGACAAGCCAATCATTTGCTACATAATTATTTGCCACATAAAAGTGTGATGAAATAAACTTTTGCAATATAAAAATATTGCAAAATAAGAAAAATCCGAAGTAAAGTTATGCCAACGAATGGTTTACCAAATGAAACTTCGGCGAAAGATTGGTTGCTAAATGAAATTTAGCGAAACATATTTCGCCGAAAAGGCAGTAGGTACACCGAATCTATGGTTTAAAGCAGCGTTTACACCAGAGATATGCGGTGTGATGTGTTTTGTGTGTGCATGGGTGAATATTCGGGCGTTTGTACCGCCGTCATTATTCTCAAAACTTTTTTTATCAGATTTATTAAGAAATAGGAACAATAAACATCAACATTGTGTCATCATTCATCAATATAATGTGTCAGATGTTGATGTTTTTTGTACCTGTTTCTTAAGAAATATGATAATAAAAGTGTTGAGAACAATGACTGCGGTACAAGCGCCCGAATATTCCCCCATGCACACACAAGACACATCCCTCGCAACACATCCTCGCACATTATTGGTGGAAACGCTGCTTTAAATTCTACTTTTTTTTATTCGACTGGATGGCAAACGAGCCAGTGGGTCTCCTGATGGTAAGAGATCACCACCGCCCATAGACACCTGCAATAACACAGGGATTGCAGATACGTTGCCAACCTAGAGACCTAAGATGGGATACCTCAAGTGCCAGTAATTTCACCGGCTGTCTTACTCTCCACGCCGAAACACATTAGTGCAAGCGCTGCTGCTTCACGGCAGGATTAGCGAGCAAGATGGTGGTAGCAATCCGGGACTTACCTTGTACAGTCCGTATGCTATAACAGCTAGTAGCACGAAACCAGTAATGGCCCCTACTACTAAAGGCCATATTGGTGGTGCCGGGTTCAACACCAATGTAGTAGTGATGTAGGTAGTCCTGAAATGAAAAACGATATTAAAAAACCGGCCAAGTACGAGTCGGACTCGCGCACAGAGGGTTCCGTATAAATATTTTTATTATATGATGTAACTAAAAATTTACAGTTTTCGCAATTTTTCCTTTATCTAACCCAACACCACACGGGGGCAAACAATACGGTTATGCAAACAAATAATCATCTTGGCATGAAAACGTTGCATTCTACGCAATAAAAGTCGAAAATATAAGAACATACACGTCCATCGTATATATATGGGTGGCCTGTAATATGAGCAAATAATTAAAACATAGATCATACTCGTCAAACTGACAACATTTAGTTCAGCGATTTTTAAAAATAGTTAGTTTTTTAATTTTTATTACACGTTTAATTTATTTTTAAAAGTCGCTGAACTAATGTTGTTCAGTTTGACGAGGAGAATAAAAATCAATTTCATAAAAGAAAATCGAATTAACCTTAATTAAAGTTCGTATAAAGTGGGAACTGACTTCGTTCAAACTCATAACTTATTTAATAAAAAAAAGATACTGAAACGTGGACGAAAAAAAGAGCGGCGATAAAAATTAAAGGCAAAAAGTCTACCTTATCAAATATGAAACAGGTTTATTAATAAGGGCCAGAGGTATTGGAATATGTTATTTTAAGGTCTACTTCATTTTCTTTACTTTATTAGCTACTAGCTTTTGCCCGCAACTTCGCCCGCGTGGAATTCGGTTATCGCGCGCTATGCTGTTCCCTCGGGAACTGTGAATTTTTCCGGGATAAAAAGTAGCCTATGTGTGTGTGTGCGGCAACACTTTTTTTGTTATATTACTAATTTATGTTTCATTGCTGTTATAAATAAATTATTTTCTTTCTTTCTTTTTCTTTCCTATGTCATTCTCGGGCCCATAAACTATCTCTATGCCAAAAATCCCGTCGGTCGTAGCACGAAGTTTCGACGTGAAACACGACAAACATACAAACACACAAACACACACTTTCGCATTTATAATAATACTAGATGAAAACCCGGCTTCGCTTGGGTAAAATGTACTCATAATAATAAGATTGAAATTTTTTTTGCCAGTGTAAAGACTGTCGTACTTATCGAAAAATCTGACGTATATTCCCAGCCTTAATATTATCACAAACGTACTTTCACAGCTAACCTACGTATCGGTATTTCACGCCACTTTGATGTGATGACATTGACATTTTTACTTCGCAACGCCATTATATACTTAGTAATTTATTCAAGTTTATATTAAAAATACTTCTACTTAAGTTGTCGACTCGGATTGACTAATTTTTTACGCTCTTCAATTTGATGTGGATGTCGTTCGAGTCTACCGTACCCCTTGACGAAATTATTAATATAGAAGAAGAAGATTAGTATGGATTATGAAAATAACTACGATCTTCGGACTCTAGCACTGTGGTGTGGAAGGCAAGGATAAAATCACCACATTTTTTTCAAAAAAAAAGGCGTTTTAGGCTGCTTGTAGACGTCCGTTGTATTCACCGGACAACGGAGTTTTTTGCGGTGTTGTATGGCCGCTTGTAGACAACCGTTGTTTTCACCGGATAACGGACCGTTTTTTTTGGCGGACTTGCCCCGGACACTAGTCTGGCGACGAAGCCGTTCAACACCGTAAAAAAACAGCCAAGAGCGTGTCGGACACGCCCAGGATTGGGCACCGTAGCCATTACAAAAAAAAAACAAGTTTAGGTATATTTTATACCTTAGGTTGCTATTTACTCTTAAACAACTAATAATTCATAAGAAATCTTAGCCGCTATAATTTTCCTTGTAAATTTGATATATTTACTGCCATTCTGATTTTTTTTTAATTTTTATCACAAAAATTTACAAGAACAGTTTACATTTTAGAGGGAGGGGGGGACGCTCGATTTTAATGAAAATTTGCACTTTAAAGTCGAATATTTCGCAAACAGATCACGTTATAGAAGAATCTTCTTGGCAACCCCCCCTCCAACATATCCAACAATACCCCACACCATATGATAAGTCGAGAAAAAAAAATCACCCCCACTTTACGTCTATGGGAGATACTCTAAAAAAAATTTTATTTTTTTTTACCACTGTCGGCGTGACTGATATGTCGTTACTAACCGGTTGCTGACTAGTCGCGTCGTATATATCTATATTCAATTTTGGCTTTAACAAGCTCTATAGGTAAGTAAGTATACTATTCTTAGTAAACATTCTTGTCAAATAAAATCTACCACCGGCTTGGTAAAACCTCTGTTGAGAAAAATCCGGCAATAAACTCAACGAGGTATATATATTTTTAAACAGATTTAAAACATTATTAAATGATATATTTACATCACAAGTATTTAACACAAACTTTATTTTTAGTTTCTTGCCGGATTCTTCTCAACAGAGGTTTTTCCGAACTGGTGGTAGATTTTTTATTGACATTCATAAGTGCTTGTTTTAGCCTAAATTGAATAGAGATATTTTGACTTTGACTTTGACTTTAACATAGTAGGTTCGCTATTTGAAGTAAGGGATCGCCAATGCGGATCGGAATTATTTCCAAATATCCCTGTCCATGATATAATCATTAACTTTATAATACGCCATACATATTAATGACTTCTTGCGGTGACGCTCAAGCAACTCGTTAGTAATTTGAGTTTGTAACTAGTTATTTGTGATTAGTTACATGTGCATGGGTCTTAGGTTTATTATTGATCCTCAATCGATCAAGAACTACGATTAAGCTGTGCAGCGACTTAGAAGAGAGACTATGCGTTACCATCGTCATCTCATCATTTCTAGGTATAGGCCTTCTCTCACTATAAGAGGATACATTAATTAACATATACATATAGGTATATAGGTGTATGTAGGCTATGGCCTCTCAAGCAGAGGATCGTGGGCTCAACCCCGGCTCGCACCTTTGAGTTTTTCAAAATTCATATGCGAAATTACATTTGAAATTTACCGCGAGCTTTACGGTGAAGGAAAACATCGTGAGGAAACCTGAACAAACCTGGGAACTACGGTCCAAGCCCTCTCATTCTGAGAGGAGGCCTGTGCCCAGCAGTGGGACGTTTATAGGCTGGGATGATATACATATAGGTACCTATGTTATAAATATACTGAGCGGCAAAAAAATCTGGCCCTCAAATGTAAGCAGATATTATAGGTAATTTTGTATGTAGAGTGGGCCAAATTTTTTGCCACTGAGTATATAATCTACGTTTTATTGAGTTAGATATAATGAGAACAGAATTGTGAAAACAAATCGCAAAATTCAAGAGGAAAAAATGAATAACAAGAAAATAAATAAACTACGTTATTCTGAATTGAGTACATTTTGGGTTATTATAACAGCAACATTTTATAAAGCAAAATGAAACTGCGTCGGAATCGAAATATAAAATCAGCAGGTGTTTTATGAAATTTAATCTTAACTTGGCTGACAAAAAGCAGGAATTTAATATCGACAAAGATGGAGAAATCCACCAAAGTATCTTTAAGGATAAGGTCGCGTTGAAAGTGGAGCGGTTGGCCACAAGCGGATTGATGGCAGTCGCAGAACTTGTACAGTCAAGGGCAAAGATATCGACACGGCCAAAGTTGCAAAAATATGTATACACGCCCTTAATGTTAAATGCATAAAGTCGTGTATACATATTTTTGTAACTTTGGCCGTGTCGATATCTTTGCACTTGACTGTAGGAGGAATAGAAATGTCACGCTGACTTAAAGATGAAATCATGACCATAACTTATTTTCCCAGCTTGTAATTAAATTAACTGAGGTAAAAAAATAACGGCCCAGTGCGCCGTCTTGACTTACAAAAAAATATAATTGGCAAATCACAAAATCCGTCAATGGGAATTTAAAAGTTATAAAATGTTTTTGTGATAATTTTTATGGATGGAGCTCAGAGCTTATTGTGAAAATTAACTGTAGCTTTTAACCATTTGACTATAAAAAACTGACTGTGTGAAAGGCAGACCTAGACAGACTCGGCAAGTGACAGAATTAGGGCTCCGTTTGGACCCTACGAGTACAGAGCCCTGATAATTTATTGTGGATTGGCAGCTTTTAGTTGTCAGAAAGACTTAAATTTGATACGAATAATTAGTTTGAAAGAAAGATAGAAAAAAAAGAAGAAAACACTTATTCGTGACAGTGCAAGTACAAAAAACGAAAAAATATATGAAAAATGTTTTCTTATTTCAAACTTATTTATAATTGACAACACAGGCGTCGGTATTAGAAAATCGCTTTCTTTGTGGCATGACTTTATTCTTACTTACTTGTTTTGTTCGTAGAGAAACAAGATTGTGGTGAGGTTTTGTGTCACGTCAGCTTCTAGGGTTTTACCTGCGGATTTAAAAGAAATTTACAATTTAATTCGTGTAATTAACTGGATAGAATTGGTTTTAAGGTTGTCACGAGCTGTTTATTAACTTTGTAATGTGATTTAGAAATTGAATCATGAGTGTGGTTTGAAAATACTGTTCGGTTGCTTATTTTATTCCTTTGGCAATTATTTCATAATTATTTTTTTAAAGTTATACATTAGTTGATTTATATTAGTGAGATAACGCGATCAAAAAACAAATATCTAGTATAAAATGTTATGACGGATTATTATGCAAAAATATAATGTACGTTTCTTATTCTCGATTCGTTTTATACGAATGGAAAGACATCTCAAAAAAAAACTTTTGAAATCCCTCTACCAAATAATCCTACAATCTCTGTGAGGAATTGACGAGACAAATGCCGACAAAAACACAAAGCTCCTCAAGTATTTTAACAACAACAATCCGGTGGGGATTTTATCCCATGCCAATGCTATTGGATTTGGATGTCTCTATAATCTTGGTATTCTCAAGTCCATTTGTCTCGAATGAAATGTTATCTTTCTGTTATATTGTTTTGTGGGTGGTAATCCGTCCACTTGAAGAATAGTAAAAATATAAAATGGATAAAATTACTTTACTCCTCTGCAAAGCATTGCGCTCAAATTATGCTAAATATATATTATTATTTCCAATTTTCATTTCTACTTTTACTTATGCCCTGCACAACATGAATACAAAATAATTCGCAAAGTAATTTGGTAGAAATAATATCGAAAAATGTCGCTGTATAAATTTACAACTGCTGGGGTTGATTTGATGCATCTGACGAAGCATGCTTTACAAAATAACGAGAAACATAATTGAATTATTAGCCCCAGTTCTAATTTTCTGGTTGATCAATATTTACTAGTTTCAGTATAATTTTGAAAACAATATCTAAAAACGCCCAAGTTGCAATGAATCGAATTTATATTCATTGAATGCAATTTATTTACTGCGCCTCCCTTTGCTTCTAAATTACACCTACATTAAAACTGAATTTGCCCTCTCGGTAAATGTTTTGTCTTTCCTCAAGATAATCTCAGCTAATAAGCTATTGTAAAAAAGCCGTGGTGGCCTAGTGGTTTGACCTATCGCCTCTCAAACAGAGGGTCGTGGGTTCAAACCCCGGCTCGTACCTTTGAGTTATTCGAAATTCATGTGCGGAATTACATTTGAAATTTACCACGAGCTTTGCGGTGAAGGAAAACATCGTGAGGAAACCTGCACAAACATGTAAAGCAATTCAATGGTGCGTGTGAAGTTCCCAATCCGCACTGGGCCCGCGTGGGAACTATGGCCGAAGCCCTCTTGTTCTGAGAGGAGGCCTGTGCCCAGTAGTGGGACGTATATAGGCTGGGATGATGATGATGATGAAGCTATTGTAAAGCTCTTTCTGTTATTGATTCCCAAACAAACATATTTAATGTGACGAAACTTCTACCTTCTGCATGTTTCTCCATAGCACACCGCAAGGAAGAATAATTTATTGAATCAGGCGTTACTTGCCCCTATATCCCCATATCAATGACCTAAAAGAATTTCCTTGCTCACCCACGACCTTAAAAGGTCGTAAGGTCGCGGGTGAGCAAATAAATTATTTTAGTTCAATGAAGAACAACTCAAAATAAAATAAACAAATAAATATTATGGGACAATTTATGACCTACTCCTAAACTAAGCAAACTTGCCAACTAAATCCACAGCGTGATTTGTCGGTCCCCTTAGCGGGTCTCGAGAATTTTTCTTTCCTAATATGAACTCATTCTGTCTCTCTGCAGCTTAAGTAAACTGATTAACTAGTATAATTAGGTTAATGAACTTGAACAATTACTTTGCTCACATGCGACCTTCCAATTTAAAGATTTAAAGGTCGCGGGTGAGCAAAGTATTTGTTTCTGTTATTTGATATAGACCTCCGAAAAGTAACACCTGAGTCAATAAAATATAATAAGGTTACTCACCATGCGTTTTCAAGTCGTACTTCATCAAGAGTACGATCGGTAGTGACACGTTGGCTGGTACCGACCAAGTGCACTCCAGGATGGTCACGTTGGAGTCCGTCACACAACCCTCAATTGGAGTTGATAGAGCAACCTGAAGAAATATTCGTTATGTTAATGTTGTGGTTATGGTAATAGCTTGTGGTTTAGCAGTAGCTTTCTTTATAATCTTTTCCTTCGTTTCGACCTTTTCGACAAAATAAAATGACAGCTAAAGTACAATTCAATAGAATCTGTCAATTTTCTACATATTTAAGACACCCTATCGTGGGCACACTTGATTATATATGTCCCTGTTGTTGCAATTATCATCTAAAAGGAATCAAAAAAGAATAATAGTCACATCACAAAGTGTCTACAGGATTGTCAGATTCTATTGAATTGGAGTTTACACTAACTTTATAAACCGCATCGAAATATGGCTTTGTGGTGACAACTGAATACAATACATACTGAGCCCCAGTATTATTATTAAATACTAGGAGATTAAGGGTTTTTAATGAATAAAACAAAATTAAGAAATTGTTGTAGGTTTTAGTTGTAGTCTTTGTGAAGTTTCCAAGTACCAATTCGTATGAATACACTTTTAACTATTGAAAATGTTACCTTTTCGGGAAGATGGAGTCTGGCATCAAGAACAGGCCAGTCGGAAGGGCCCGCGTTTATTACCTAGTAATATGAAAGCATTAATATTGTCAAGAAAAATAAGGGTGATGTCAACTAATTACGAGGTTTTGCGTTCAAAGTAGCCTTACCCGTGCTTCTCTCACTTGCCCTTTCTTAATTCGCTGCTTTTAAGGTACGTGTTTTTTTTTCGGGTTGCCTATTCAAAAATTTCACCCATCGCCACTGCCATTATATTTTCCTAAATAAAATATATATCAGCTTTCCCGGGGATCTCGATTATTTCAATATCAAAATTTATCTAAATCGGTTCTGGCGCTCTTGCACATTTAAGTAAGACATATTTTCAACAACTCTCATTAAAATTTACAATATTAGTAGGTACAATAACTAGGTTCAAAACATAGTATAACAGTGTAAAACCTTCTTTTAGACATATTTAACAAGTATTTCATTTTCTAGACCCTTGGAAGCTTGTCATAAATTTACACGAAGATTATCGCTTAAAGCAATATTTCTCGCATGAATTACCTCAAAATAGTGAGCAAAAGGTATCAGGCTTCCTTCAGCGAGCTTTTCTCTCGACACCGCTACCGTCGCGTTGGGGAGAGCTTTGCTGAAATAAAATTTGAAATAAATACTTCGGAGACCTTAATATTATGCTAATTCAGCTTTGAAACACTGAGGTGATGATTAAAAAAGTTTTTGTTAAACATTTAATTTTCTGTACAAGCTTTCTATATTGATAATTAGTTGTTCTGTAAATGTTTTACATGTCTACATAATTTTATTATAGTCAACTTTCTTTCTAAAGTGTCTTAAAATAATCCAAAATATTTCAGCAGGTAGTTGGATGACTATACAGCTAATACATCTAACACCCCTGTAAAAGCTATTTAAGATTTTTTTATTGTGGTTAGTAAATGATTCATTGATCATGCATTAATCGATGTTCAAAGTGTACCTACCGCATCGAAGGCACGACTATATTTCCAAACAAAAAAAAATAGAAACTATCTGCTCAAACCAGTGATGGCGATAGTGGTGATTGACATGCGTGGGAACAACTGCCGTAACTTTCTCACTAAGAGGCTAATGCTTAGCATTGGGAAACAAGCCGAATTCTTTATTTTACCTATACGTACCCACTGATATTAAATGTAGCTTCAGGTATGATCAGCATATTCAGTTCTTGCGTTGGTTCGTCGCTCACATTTCTGAAGAAGACAGGGTCTTCAATGACAGCATCTATGTAGAGTTCTTCTTCATCAGTTGCGTTGAGGGTGTATTCCAGTTCCACCTCCCAGGTTACGGAGTGATGTCTGAAGAGCGGTGTGGGTAGGTTGCAGGTCATGTTCAATCCTGGGGGGTTTAGAATTATTATCTCTATTAGTAGAACTGACTTTTTCTCGCAACTTTGCCTGTCTTTTGGAAACTTTACACTTTCCCGGGATAAAATATAGCCTATTAACTAAGGGTATCCCCACATCTATCGACGCGGAATCGGCAAAAGCCGATAGAAAAATACCTTATGTTCACGCAATAAGAGCTGAAAAGGCATGGATCGGCTCGGCCGACGCTTGCCGACGGGTCTATTGCAGATTCCGCGTGCATAGATGTGGGGAGACTCTAAAAATACGAAGGTATAGCCAGTTAAATTTCGCCTGACGTCACGCAGTTCAGCACTTTTTTTTCATGGCTTGACATCACGGACTCCCCACTCTTTAAATTTGACGGACGCGCTTAATTTTTGTCATTTCTTGTTTGATCGACTAAACAAACAAACATTTTTTTTACTTAGGAAACTATCGAATTGTCCCTTTACTAACCCATCCAATCTCGGATTTTCAGCGGTGACTTTACCTTGCAATTTACAAGACTGCGGAACCCTCTTCGGCTGTGCCGGGAGGGTCAGATGGACCCGAATGCCGTACGCCGGTTCTTCTATATTCCGGACAGTGATGAGAGCTCCCAGCCTGCTCTGCGTCCCTGGAATGTAAGGGCTGAACGAGTTTATTGTACAGTTAGTGAGACAATCTGAAAAGAGACTATATCTACTCAGAGGAAAGTAAAGGGTTGTGGGTCGAATGAGTTTCCTAGAAAAGCCGTTCACCCACCCGATGGTCAGACCTAGTTAAGTCTCTCTCTAACTAACCTGTCACAAAAAACATAATGCATCGAGTGGAATAAGCCATCATCCTTCAGACTAGACACAACCTTCAGCAGTGAGGAAACCGGTGAAAAGCAAAAGAGATCCTGAGATCTTGACTCTCAAGTCATCATCATCATCCTAGCCTATTCGGCCCACAGCTGGGCACAAGCCTCTTCTCATAGTGAGAGGGCTTGGACCTTAGGTCCCACGCGGGCCCAGTGCAGATTGGGAACTTCACACACATATTGAATTGATGCACTGGTTTGTGCAGGTTTCCTCACGATGTTTTCCTTCACCGTAAAGCACGTGGAAAATTTCAAATGTAATTTCGCACATGAATTTAGAAAAACTCAGGGGCGCGAGCCGGGGTTCGAAGTTTGAACCCACGATCCTCTGCTTGAGAGGCTATAGGTCAAATCACTAGGCCACCACGGCTTCAGAGATCTGAGAGTAACGTTGTATAATTTACGATAGCTAAATAAATGTAGGTTAATCAAACGGTATAAGACAGCGGCAGACAGAGATGAGAAGTTCAATTGTACTAGTGCGCTTAGTGAAAGGTACTTGTTGTATTGTTGCTCACCTGTCCAGAGCTGTCAAGGTCATCTCAAGCCAAGGTCTACAGATCAGATCCTCACCACAATCCCGCGTTAACTGGAGGTCAAACTCGGAGTGCAGATTGGATTCTTCTGACAACCTTGCAGCAGTGTCCACAAAAGTTGGGTTATCTTCTATAACAACACACATAACATTGAGAATCCAATAAAGAAGTAAAAAATCGGGCCAAGTGCGGGTCAAGCTCACACCCTGCGAATTCCTTTCTAATTTAAGAAACATAGAAAGAAAGAAAGAATAAATTTCATATCGAAAATACCAACTGAGACATGGATGCACAGAAAAACCAGAAAAAGAGACAGCACTGGGAATCGAACCCAGGTCCTCAGCGTTCCGTGCTGCGTGCTATAACCCCTACACCACTGCTGGACAGGAATCTAGACACGAATTTTTCCTATGCATACATATCTCAGGTTGCTTATTTCTACTTTGCTACTTAAGCAGCAGCACTAGCGACATCTATGATGCGTCGACAGACGTCACACTCTTTCGGAACCAACCGCTCACCCAGACAAGAGATGTCGCTACTAAGCAATCAAATTATGATTGGATTTTTCTTTTTGGTATTTAAAAAAAAATACGAAAAGACTCCAAAAATCCAATCATAAGAATAAATTTATTTGACAAAATTCGGCACAGCAAAAAAAATCACAATTAAAAATAATACAACCTCATTAGATACTCTTTCATACTAAAAAAGAAAGAAAAAATTACATTGTGCCGAAAGAAGCAAAAAAGGCCATACTCAGCGTGTTGCCATGGCAAGCCGCAGTGCTGGTTTTCAGTATGACCCTAAATTTAAAGTTACACTTACTTGTCATAATTTCAAGTGGCTCCAGATCAAACTTGATGGTAATTGGTCTGGAAAGATCTGCCGTTGGCTGGAACATTAATAAAATAATAATCATCAAAATATACTACTGAAGAAACATAATTCAAAAAATCAAAACAAACCCAACTACATTAAAAAAACTAAACAGAAAATAAATAGTTAATTAACTCGATCTTCAACAGTCGTGCCCATTCAAAATTGTGATCAGCTCAAAGATTCCCACAATACAATACAAATACTCTTTATTGTACACCAGAAATAGTAAGCGATATAGAAACACAGGTACACAGACAAAATTACAAGGTAAGCAATAGGCGGTCTTATCGCACCCACTAATGGGTTTATTTTTTTTTATTACAAACTTCTTGATGTTCCTGTGAAAGCTGTTTTTTGCATTTATAATATTACTATAATAGTGCATCTATGTTTCACAATTTATACTCACTTTACTATTTTTTAGTTTCGGAATTTAATCTCGCCATTTTTTAAAACTACTTGAGATATTTCGGCTTACCATCACCGCGACAGCTTGTTCTTGGCAGTTGTCCTCACCAGGTTTAGCGAGAACGCTATATTCGGACTCTCCAGTAAGCATGGCCCTGTTGCCTTCAGGATCCACAGTGATTGAGGCAGTCAGTTCTGTAAATATCAGAACAGTATTAAGTCGGAAGTTCAGAGAATATGTAAGTTAAGATGGCAATGGGTAGGCCAAATCGCTCGAAGAACATAATGTATTTATCCTAAATTTAATTGAAATTTCTAAATCTCCTGAGTATTCCTGAGATTTGGCAATGTTAAATTTAACCAGAAAGATCATACATCTAACTTGCAAAAGCTTTACAGCATTGGTTCCAAACCTGAACGTATGAAGTACTTCCAAAATGGGAAAACTATTTCGTGAGTGGCAACATAAAGTTGCAATCTGATAATAGTGGGTACAACCAACGCACTGCACCTTGTTTACCACTAAACTTTTGAGGAGTTAATTTCAAATGGGTTAGAAACCACTGCCCTACGAGTAAAAGGAAATATTATAATTATTTTATACACAAATAAATACCTATCCCAACATATGGCCAGTTTTTCATCGGTGGTACTTTGACGCAGAATACTGCAGTAAAGTTAGTGGCATTTTGTGGTAAATCTACTGCCTCTGGTATCTTGATGTTTGCGTGCACATGTATGGTAGGGATGCATCTGTAGATGTAAGCTGTACCAGTCGCGTGCGCACCTATAGCTAGATCTGAAATAAAAGCAGTTACAGAAATTTTGAAAATTTTCATGCTGCATCTAATATTGGATGAACGATTTTGTTGCAAAAAATTGTTGATTAACTTTATGATTTTAGATAGTTTTTTTTTAAACTGTGTCTGTGACATTCATCTGGGTGCTTGTTGATAGCAGGAAGCTTGTGGAGTATAAGCTAAAAAGTTTTAACAATGTATATATTTTCTTTGTTTGTTAATTTTGGTAAGTAGGTACTTTGTATATTTTTGGTATCCGCATTTTATTTTTGGGACATCCCTATTCCTTTTAAAGTGCATAGGTAACATTGAAAACTTTTAAAATAATTTTAGCTATGAGTAATGTCCTTGTATTTTCATAAAAAAAAAATTTATCTGCTGTATGACAAGCCATATAATGTATTATAAGAAATTATTCCGAAATAATACTTGTAGATTACTGACTGTAGATAAATTTTCAAATTAAGTTATTTTTCAGTCTTTCTTACCATTACATTTATTTCCATCCACATCATGTCCATTAGCTATAGACATGCCGAGACCCCTGGCTCCTCTTGCGACGATTCTCTGCACATACTGACTTCTAAGTCCGTGTTTGTCTCCTCTATAGATGTACACAGCTCCTTCGCCATCGTTCTCCCATGGAGCACTTACGGCTATATCTAGAACAAATAATACTTCGATAATTAATACGTTATCTTCATAATCATCATTCATATCATCATTAGTAGAACTACTTATTCCACCACAATTTTATTGTACATAAAATTGGCGGCTTAAACTCAAAAGCTGATTATGTTTTCGCAGTAAAAAGTTGACAAATCCTAGGAAAAGCCAAGGACCCTAAGCCATGACTTTACTTAACCCACACCATGGTTCAAAGACAAAGTCAAAGTCAAAATATCTTTTAAGCCATTACACTTGATAGAGTTGTGGTGATTGTTGGTTAAGAACGGTTAAGTAAGTGGCTATTAGCCAACCTTATCTCTGCCATTCACTAAGCAGTGCTGAAGTTCTGGGTCCGTAGTTGGTAATCAAACCGCTGTTGCAATTCAAAAGCTTCCACCCCGAAATAAGTCAACGGACGTGCAATAGACATTAGCTTTACCTCTAAACCCATCGCCATCATCGTCTCCTAAATCAGCAATGGTACTCCCAAACCTGGCGCCCACAGCTTCTGATCCTGTGACACGACCAGCGTAATCAAGAATAAAACCGGTAGCCTGAAAAGCAGAAGCGTTAGTTAGTGAAATAGTTCCAATTAATTTAGCACGGTATTCGTAGAAGTAGTAGGTAATCCTTATGGGTTTCTTGATCTGTCATCTCCGTTCCATTCCTGGACCCAGGCGTCCAGTTATGTATTTTTTTCTTCCACTTAAATTGTATCAGTTTACAATTTATTTATTTTATTTCCATGATTTTCAGTCGTAACCTAACCACCAGACTCTTTATCACTGTGTCCCTACATTCTTCCGTTTATTCATCCGCTAACTGTTGCCCGTGACTTTGTCTGCGAAGAATTAGATTAGCGCGAACGCGGGAATCATATAGTTATCTGTGCTGAAAACTGTCGTATATATTTTTTATTTATTTAAACATAGTTTATATATAAAAGGTATAGAAGGATAAGGATAAGATATCCTTGTCAGAATCTCAAATTATCGCTATATCACATAGCAGGGCGTTTTCAGAAAAAAAAATGTACCTTACGTTTTTTTGAAATTTTGGAAAAAATATGGTTTTACCTACTCAGTATGAAGAGCACAATCGATTCCGATCATTTAAAAAATAGTCCCCATTTTTTCATACAAAATTTTACCAGTCAGTTTTGTCACGCCCGTACTAAGTGTATGAAAAAAAAAAAATTTTTTTTTTTTTTTTAAACTATCGGAATTGATTGTGCTCTTGATTCTGAGTAGGTATACCATATTTTTTCCAAAATTAAAAAAAAAAGAAAGGGTACACTTATTTTTGAAAACGAACGTGTAGGAGTAAAAAGTATACACACAAACGCGCGCGCGCGCGCATAAACACACACTCACACACTCTCCCAAACTTTCGCATTTATAATTACTAGTAAGGTTCAGTATCTTCAAGTCTTACCTCTTCTTTATTCAAATAAACAAACACCGCTCCTTGGTCATAGACTTCTTCCCCTTTCCCGATATAATTGGGGGCTCCCACCAAAACGTCAGTTCTGCCGTCGCCATTGATGTCCATGCAGCACAGACTAGCTCCGAAATATGATCCAAGCTGAGGACCTTCCAGTTTGGCTCTTATTTTAAGGGAATCTAATTCGCTTCTTGGTGGTTCGAAGACCAGGACCTGATAGGAAAGTTTTTTTTTATAAATGCTGACGACACTAATATAAGCTGAGAAAAAAAAATCTTAACAGATTTAAAACTAGATTTAAGTTAGTAAAACACAAGTGCGGGTCAGACTCACGTTTTGAGGGTTCCACACAGAGTCCTGCTTCTTAGCAAAATATATGCATTTTAATGTAGATGGGTTATGGAAATGGACAGACAGACATAAAAAGTAAGTAATTTATTGAATCAGGCGTTACTTTGCTTTGCTTTTTTTGGGTCAGTGTAGTGTGGTGGTGGTGATAGATGGGTTTGTGTGATTTGTGTGTGTTCTTACAGTGTGGAGGTGGAGGAACTGCATGAACACGCATATTTTGCATAAGCTTAGCTATCGTAAGGTCGCGGGTGAGCAAGGAAATTATTTTAGTTCATAAAAAGTAAGATTTTCAGGTTTTTGATATTTGTTGTTTGTGCTAAGAGTTTTTACCAAATTATACCAGCTCATGCGTACCCAGTAGAAATATATATATATATATTTATTTAAAATTTAGAGAATTGGAATCAAGTTAGTCTGCATGTTATGATACCGCTTATGAGCATATGTATGTATGTATGTATGTATGTAAACTCTTTATTGTACAAAAGAAAAACAAGCATATGAGCAAGTGTAATGAGATAAAAAACAGTTTAACTTTATGCTTATGTTTATGTTTGTAAACGCATTGTAGAGGGTGTCTAGATAGGCATCCTAAGCATATAGCATAGTATAGGATGGTCCTTTTATTACCTGACCGAAACCCACTCGAGCTCGCGGGGCGCCGGACACATACAGGGTGCTGCCACCATCCTCAAATATGCCAGATTCCACACTGTAGCCTGAAAATAACTTTACGTTATTAACATTATTTTGAAAACTAGCTTTTTTAACCTCCGACGTAAAAGAGGGGTGTTATAGGTCGCTCGATTTTCATAAAAATTTGCACTTTAAAGTTGAATATTTCGCAACCCCCAATGGTTTTGAAAGACCTATCCAACGATACGCCACACTCAAGAAAAAAAAACACCCCAAGTTTACGTCTACGGGAGGTACCCTAAAAAAATATTTTTACTTTTTTTTATTCTACCACTGTCGGCGTGACTGATATTGTATATTCATGCCAAATTACAGCTTTCTAGTACTAACGGTCTCTGAGCTTAGCCGCAGACAGACAGATAGACAGACAGACGGACAGACATGGCAAAACTATAAGGGTTCCTAGTTGACTACGGAACCCTAAAACGAAGCATAGGAAAGCGTAAATAAGGCTGCATGTAAATAAGCTTAAAACACGCATCACGGAATAATAAAGAACTGGGTTCGATTCCCAGTCAACTAAACTAAAGGACCTACTCGTAAAGTGGCTATATACTACTAATGAACCTCAACTGACAACCACAACCACTCTGTCAAGAGTACAGCGATTTAAAAGAATATACTTACCTAGATAGTCGTCTGGTCCTATATCGTCAGTAAAGTAAGGGTTGACTATCGGTCGTTTGTTCAGATATATACTGTTTACATCCGTGCCAAACCTATATTCCACTATACCACCTGCAAAACAACAAATCAATTCGCAAATCAATCAGTTATTCATAGCACTCGTTCTTTAAACTGCGGACAAACTTATGTAGTAATCTTGACTTCGAGAAGTAACCAGTGCCCTTAGTGTAAGTTTTCGGTACAAAATACGTCTCGATCGCGTTCGCGTTAAAATCTCAAATTGTATGGAAACACTAACATCGCAAACGTTCCGCTAGAGGCGCTGTTCGTGTTGGCATACAAATTGAGATTTTAACGCGAACGCGATCGAGACGTATTTTGTAACCGAAAACTTACACTAAGGGCACTGATTCTCTAAATCCAGTTCCGATATCGGAACCAAATCTATTTACTGTCTCCGACTCCTCTATTGATTCCGGTTTAAAAGTTAGGTTTTTTTGTCAGTAAGGCCGACGCCACACTACGGCTACACCGCCGCGGTTTTTAACCGCGTGACTTTTTTATACAAGTAAACTTAAAACTGCCAGTGCGGCCGCTTGTATTACATAGTTTACTTGATTCACAAAGTCACGCGGTTAACCTCGGCCTACTGAAAGAAGCCATTGGATAGGCGATTCCGTTCCGATCCGGGCTCTTTATCTTTAGGTACTAACGGACTGAATTCCGATGCGAATAGGTAAATTAAATAACTGGAAATCAGAAAGTAATTTGTTCAGAATCGAAAGAAGGGTTGATTACACTTTAAATAAATAGGTTTCATTTTTTTAATTCTCTCTTCTGACCGTTTTTCCATTACTTTTGGTTTTCTTCAAAAAAACGGCGAAACAACTAACAACTACGAGTACAGAGTACGAGTGATCATGACCCAGGGTGGAACCTTTGTGCTACTAATGTCATGTTGACATCTCATACTTTTGTCAAGGAAATCATAGTGAAATTGACTATTAAAAGGTTCCATCCTGGGCCATGATTCAATTTGTTCTACCGTACCTCAATCAAGTAGAATTTATTCTTTTAGCAAAACATACGAATATTTTGAAATAATACGACTTTTGTATGTTTGAGGTTTTTCAGTTTAATAATGAACACTTTGTATAAGCCCTAATGATTTATTTTACCAACCTGACCATTGCAGGAGTCCTGGTGCCCCAATGATGATGGTGTTGTTCTGTGTCACCTTCATGGACAGCCCGGCCTGCGCGTACGCATAGAAGTTGAGATGCGTACCGTACGCGCCGTACTCCTTTCGCACCCCGTTCGTCATGTACGCCTGGTGCTCTGGGATAAATATAAAGGTAAAGTTCACCTGAAGTGAAAATTCACCACATGCACCTTTACTAGTAGGTAAATAATGTGGAAGTTTGAGAGCCTTCTCAAATTCGCCTGTGTTTGTTGCTTTTTCATGTTTAAACTTAGAAAATATATATAAAATACTTGTACATGTATAGACTCTGGTGAGCGAAAGCTGTTCACGAGAAACCGCGGCAATTAAAAAAAATTGAGGCTGGCAACACTTGCTGTACACTGATTAAACTATGTTGATACTTAGAAATTATTAAAATTTTCCAGATAATTAATTACTCGGAACTTTTCAAGCTACATAAAAATTCATGTAGTAATGTGAAAGTTGATAATAAACTTTAGGAGTCCCTTGGTAAATTTTATGACCTTTGTCAGTGCCCATTTACGTACAGTCCAGACGCATCAATTATTGGACCATTTTGACCAGAATGGATCTTCTAACTTTAACATAATCTTATAACATTTTGCATATTGAGGATGATAGGAGATTGAATTAAACAAGAAATTATTTATTTATTTCTTTTAGACGAAGTATCAAAATTATCTAAGCCGGGCTAGAATGACTATAATGACAATTGGGATGCACCAAAAAAATTACCTATAGTTTTTATTTTATTTTCGGAAAGAATAGGATATTTTAAGATACCATTTTTACCATTTAAATTTTTTATATTTTTTTTACGAAATACGCTGGATGACGTCACAGTGAGACAGCCACGTTCCATTGCCTAGAAAAATTCAGGTCGTACATAACATAATCTGTGGCATTACATTTGACATTAAGTAATTGAAGCACGTCTTAGGGTCCTAAGTGAACCATGACAAATAGCTTTATTTATTTATCTTCTTTTAGCTTCGATTATTCCTGTTTGTTTAATGGTGTAATAGTAAATAGATATTTTTTATTTAAAAATCTGTTTTTGTTCTTTTGTATTTACTTGTAACGTAGTAATTTAATAATTTAATTTGTAAAAATACTTTGGAAATACTAGTATACATTTCGGACTTTACGATAAATGCCAACTGTTTAAAGCCGGGTGCGCATCATGATGTGATTAAAGTTCTATCCTTGTCACTCTTTGCTATTATAAGCAGGATAGCAACATTTCAAACTGTCAATTTGCTTAAGAGTGTAGACCTGCTTTATAACTACCTTTGTGACGAGACACTGCAGGGGTCGAACGAGGGTCATTACTTAAATTTTGTTTACTTAATTCAGTTTATCACGAAGCCTATTTCTCCAAATGGTTTTCGATTTATTATATGGTGTCAAAAATTGGGACATCCCAATTTTGACAGTCTCAAAAATGATACCAGATTAAAGTTTCGTAAAAAATGCGTGGACAGATTTCGCTGGCCAGAGTCTACGCATTTGTGCATAGAATATCATTGCATAACCAGTAGTGCATGCCTGAATTTACGCTTAAATTTTAGAGCCTGTGACGTGGAAAGCCGCAATTGTTGCTTTTGATGGGAATTGTTGCTGTTTGTTTCCAGCAGGCGCTTTGTCTGGGAAATTGTTTCGCTTTCATACAGGCCACGTGACGTTATCCTTACGGTTTTAATTGAATTTTTCAGCAAAAACTAGGTTTTATCTGTTTTCTAAACTAGATAAACCTCTGAAAAGTGAATAACTAAATGATTTTATTTCTGGTATTGTCGCAGAGACTATGCAGCGACTCCTAACGCCATCTAGCGAGAAATTATGGCAAGCTATACGGTGTGGAAGGGGAGGGGAACCACAACATTATTTCCCCTAGAAAGTTGTCATGAAGGTTCTCTAAAGGCTGGCTGGCATCATTCTTTACACTTACTACTACTATATTATGATACCCATCAGTCTTAAAAACAACGGTGCCGGTATATATTTTCTAATCCCTCAGCCTATTTCTATGACACTTTTATACATTGGGAATTATTTTCCTTCCAAGGCTATGGATAATCTTCGGCATTTTAACGCAAAATAACACTTTAAAATACCACGCGCAAACAACGTTAAACTTTGACAGCAATATAGACAGATGACATTTGAATTTAGTGTTACCAGTGCAAGAAATTAGTTCTATTGGTATTCCGCAATATGGCGAGGTTTTTTATAATTCTGGATAGCCTTTACTGATCCTTAGAGTGTAGTGACTTAGAAGAGAGAGATACTTACTCATGTCTCCGAGAGGGTAAATCGGGAGGCCCCGCTTCTTAGTCTGGAGGTAGCATGCTCCGTTGGCTAGTAGATGTCGGTCTCTATACGGTTTGGCCCAACGGGGGGCACAAATCTGAGAACAAGCAGTCTTGGTGTATAAAACAATGCGAAAATATTAGAAAAAACTTTATTGATAGTTTTGTAGTATAAATAAATAAATAAATAATAGTAGATTGTACAACAAGAGCATAAAACGAGCATTTTACCCAAGACGTTCATATAGCCACCCGAGCCGGTACGGTGAGGGTGGATAGACACGTCGAGGGGAAGTTTTACACTGCTTTTCAATTCGATGGCGAGGAAATGGTGGAAACAATTTGGTCACTTACTATGTACCTTTTATTGTTAACGCATTACTATTATAATTATAAATTTTTAGTTTTGATTGATTTGATTCATTTTTAGTTTTATATAAATTAAAAATTATTTTAAAAAATATGTAGAAACTTATTTTCTTGTGGCTGTTTACACCTGATTGCCTTGGTCTTAAACGAAGATTTTACTTTATGCACTAGAGCATAAAAAGTCATTTTATGTCGCCTAGATCCAGCGTAAACAAACTAACTAAAGTACAATTCAATAGAATCTGTCAATTTTCTACATATTTAAGACACCCTATCGTGGGCACACTTGATTATATATGTCCCTGTTGTTGCAATTATCATCTAAAAGGAATCAAAAAAGAATAATAGTCACATCACAAAGCCTTAGGCAGCCCGGTGTTTATATTAGTAGGCTGGAAGTGTCTACAGGATTGTCCGATTCTATTGAATTGGAGTTTACGTAAAACTTTACAAGCGTGAGAGTTTAAAAAATATTTATATAATAAATATATAATATAATATATAATAACAGTGTCGTAACATGCAGGCTACCTTAGTTGCAACCCCCTAAATAAAACCCTCGACCTTAATGTGCTTGTCATGAAACCCGTGGTTGGTAAATGAGTCAGTGCTTAAGCCTTGCCATTAAGACACAATGAACTATTATGGCCAGCTTATTGGACGGCCGCAGAGAGAAGTACAGAAGAGAAGGCATTGACAGGCTTGGTCTCACATTGATAAATTTAATATTGCCATTTTATAGAAATATATTTTTGTCTGTTTACATTTTTAATATTTTAAAGTTTTGGATGAAATTAATTAAGTGTATCAGTTTTATTTTACTTATTTAAATAAATTTTAATTTTTTATCGTTATTTGTATTGAACACTTGGTGTCGCGATAAGACAATAAAGGTCAAGATAAGGTTTGGATATTTGAATTTTTATTTAAGTAAAGAAATAGTTACCAATAACTTCTTTTCAGGAAATTCTGCTATCGTCGCTCCAAACCACATGTCGTTGCGAAAGAAGTCTCGTGAACTGCTGAATCGACCTAAAATTAATTAAAAATGTTTATTTGCAAAGGTCAAATAAGGAATATAAGGAAAACAATTTTTTTTCTTAAATAATCGAAGGTGTCGTGACACAAAACTGAAAAATAAAACGAGTGACTACGTCTATAAGAACCATCGCTAGAAAACCTGTTTTCAAATGAAAAAAAACCGCATTCAAATCGGTCCACCCGTTAAAGAGCTACGGTGCCACAGACAGACACAGAATTTTAGCGTCAGGGGTTAGAAATATAACCTTAAGCCTAGATTAGACCTTGAAGAAAAATCGTTCAAATTGCATTACATTGCGGCGCTCGATTGATCACTACAAACTCGTTGCCTTTACGGCCTCGCAATGTAAGTAATGCCATTTCCACAATATTTCTCGCAGCTGTCTGAACCGGGCTTTAGGTTCTGATAGTACCATTGGGCTATGGAACCCTATGAACATAATTGCAGAGCAAAATAGTTATAGATAAAAAGCAGATTACCATCATTCTCAAGTTTCAACGGCTGACAGGTGACATTCCTCGCATGCAAATTATCGAGCGCGCAGTTGAAGACAACTCCAGACGCCATTGAACCTGATGGATTACTTGCTTTTGGAGCACCCACTATTAGACTGAAAAAAAAGAAGAAAATACCTAAATGGGGTCAGAAGGTTCTCGAATGGCGTCCGCGGACCGGGAGATGAGTTGTCGGTAGGCCTCCAACAAGATGGAGCGACGACCTGGTTAAGATCGCGGGATCGCGTTGGATGCGGAAAGCACAAGACTGGTCTGAGTGAGAGCCTTGGGGGAGGCCTATGACCAGCAGTGGACTTCTTTCGGCTGACATGATGATGATGAGACAGATAAATACTCGTAATAAGACATATGACTGTAATGCGGTTTAGAGTTAAACAGGAAACAGACCGCAATATAGATAAATAACCGCATAAGTATAATACTTTAACCTAGTAGCTTTTGCCCGAGTTAGTCAGCACGGTGATAATATTGTTGTGAACCCCCGTTGAATAATATAATAGTAGATTGTTTCAACAAGGGACTAAAACAAGCCACAATGACACGACATGTTTATAGGCTATAGTTCGAGTGTCATTATGGTTGTTTAATCTCGCGTTAAACACTACTTTTCACTTTGAATGCCAGAAAAAAAAACGACGGTCTGTTCAAAATTACAATACATATTACTTTTTAAAAACGTATGCTCAATACGACTAATGGACATTTGTTCAAAATTCAAATAGCAAAAAAAAATTGATCCTCGTTTTTTTCTGTAAAGTGCCGCTTTAAATGCTTCTTTTTGTTCAAAATTAATAACTATTTTAAAACTAATTGGACTATTCTACTATATATATCCTACTTTATATTATAAATGTGAAAGTTTGTGAGTGAGTGAGTGAATGTTTGTTACTTCTTCAAACTGAAAGGGCTGGACAGATATAGATGAAATTTGGCGAAAAGTCAGTTTATAACCTGGATTAAAACATAGGATACTTTTTATCCCGGTATTCCTACGGGATACGGATAAAATCTCGAAATAACAACCGCTGGGCTTAGAGTCATGAAATTTAGTATGTAGGTAGCTGGACTTCTAGAATAACACATAGGCTACTTTTTATCCCGATATTCCCACGGGATAGGGATAAAATCTCGAAATAATAACCGCTGGGCTTAGAGTCATGAAATTTGATATGTAGGTAGCTGGACGTCTGGAATAGCACATAAGCAACTTTTTGACCCGATATTCTCACGGGATACCTAGGGATAAAATCTTGAAATAACAACCGCTGGGCTTAGAACCATGAAATTTAGTATGTAGGTAGCTGTACTTCTAGAATAACACATAGTAACACATAACCGAATTCCACGCAGCGAAGCCGCGAGCAAAAGCTAGTTATTATATAATTATATTTTTTTAGTTTTATTCATTTATTTTTATTGATTTCATTGATTTTTACATTTATATAAATTAAAAATTATTAAAAAAATGTAGAAACTTCTTTGTTTGTGGTTGTTTACACCTGATTGCCTTGGTCTTAGATGAAGATTTTACTTTATGCACTAGAGCATAAAAAGTCATTTTATGTCGCCTAAATCCGGCATGAACACTTTAATAGTACATTGTGTCTTAAGGGCGGTAAATAAGGAATTACGAACGAGAGTCTATTAGAAGCCCGAAGTCGAAGACTGAGGGCTTTAATGAGTCGATGTTCGTAATTATAGTACCGCCCGTGCGACATACAATGTTTTTCATCACATTTGCAAGTAAAATTTTATATTTGTAAAAGAAAAAATATAATTCTTCCACATATTGGCGATACCTTAGGCTGTGCTCTTGGCAACGTCGCCCTCAACCTCCCTCGGCATGCGCCGCAACGTGCGTGTGCATGTGGTCCATGTAGTCCTGCAGCAGGAGCGCGCGCACGGGCACGCGGCACGGCGCAGCGCCATCAGTACGGGCACTGACTCATTTACCGACCTTGGGCTTCATGGCAAGAAAATGTGTAGGTACGCGCAATGACTCATTTACCGACCACGGGTTTCATGACAAGCACATTAAGGTCGAGGGTTTTATTTGGGGGGTTGCAACTAAGGTAGCATGCATGTTACGACACTGTTTACGAGCAAGTGTGATGAAAAAAACTTTACGAGCATGAGAAGTGAAAAATATATTTGTGAAGGCGGAGGTTAATGACATGACATCCTCGTAAAAAAAATTAGCCTGCATAGCGTATAAAAATAATGTAGTGTTAGGTTGGTCAACCTGACGGTCTTATGAAATTTGACAGATTGCGTACAAAAAAATTGTTGCTACCAATCCTACCAAAAATAGTAAGTTAGCCGTATATAATTAAAAATGGTAGATTGTACAACAGGAACATAAAACGAGCCATTTTACCCGAGGCGTTCATATAGCCACCCGAGCCGGTACGGCGAGGGTAGATAGACACGTCGAGGGGAAAATGGGTTTAATGCTCGAGTTTTACACTCTGCTTTTCACTTCGATGGCGAGGAAATGAAATAGCAACAGTGGAAACAATGATTCACTTTCTATGTACCTTTTATTTTTTTATGCATTATTATAATGATTCCATTTTTTTATTTTACTGATTTATTATGATTGATTTGAATGATTTTCAGTTTTATATAAATTAAAAATTATCTAAAAAATATACAGAAACTTTTTTGTTTGTGGCTGTTGACACCTGATTACCTTGGTCTTAAGTTGGTCTTAGACGAAGATATTATTTTATGCACTAGAGCATAAAAAGTCATTTTATGTCGCCTAGATACAGCATAAACACGAACTTTACGAGCATGAGAAGTGAAAAATACTTAAGGTTGGCCAACCTGGCGCCCATCTGAAATTTGACAGATCGCGGGTAAAAATATATATTAACTCTGCCTAAAAAAAGTAAGAAATTAAAAAAAAAATTGGCGAGAGTGTGAATGTTAAACTTACGAAAATAGAATCATCGAGTGCTAGTGACATTTATTTCCTATTAATAGTTTAGCATGAGTTTTTTTTTCGTCTACTATTCTTGTAATAGTTGAAGGAAAAGCAGGTTATGTACCTCGCATTAGGTAATTTACTTATATTGCCCTCGTGCTTTTTTTCCAAATCGGCACTCGGTGCAATAAATAACTTTCTGCTTGCTGCAACAATGTACTATTGTCGCGTGCCCGCGGGAACTATACTATTTAAAAAATCTTAATTCCTCTCCTTTCCAGCACTATTTCACAAACTGCTTTTTGTTTTTTTCGATTTCTTTCTTTAATTTAATTTTTCTTTTTAGCCCGCGTTAGGGTGTGTACTTGGCAAGTGAGTGCATAATAATAATAGTTGTAAAATTAATTATGTATGTCTACGTACCTAATACATTTATTTTTATGTTTTAGTCACACAATAAATTAATTTTATAGTTTACAAAATATATATTTATTTATGTAGTTTTATGTAGTTAATGGTGTGTAGTATGTCTTTATAACGGCCCGAGGGTTGCCGACGGTGCTGGCTGAAAATCAGCGCTGGGGTGTTTTTAACGCTTCAGCATTATCCTGAGCCAGTGTCCGATTCACAACCGCAATGACACATACCTTTGTGTTGTTTTTTTTGTACCTAATAATTTTGTTGTCTTGTGTTGTGAATAAATGTATATTCTTTCTTTCTTTTCTTTCTTTCTTTCTTTCTTTATTTACCAGGATAAAAAATATAATTATTCTTTTCAGAATATCTAACTGTGCTACCAAATATAATAAACTTTATCACGATCGGTTCAGTACTTTGAGCATGAAAGCGTACCAACAATTATAATCTACTAGCTGTTTCCCGCGTCTCCGTCCGCGTAGAATTCGTTTATCGCTATCCTGCTAGAACTATGCAATTTTCCGGGATAAAAACTATCCTATGTCCTTTCTCGGGACTCAAACTATCTGTATAGGAACTGAATTTCATCTAAATCGGTTCAGTGGTTAAGACGTGAAGAGGTAACAAACAAATCGACTTACAAACTTTCACATTCGTAATATTAGTGGGATGGCGTGCAATGAGTGGCACAAACTACCTTGGAATGGATCCAATACAATCCAATGGTTATAATAATAATAGTATTTAAAATACACAAATAAACTTACCCAGAATTACCAAAAATAACAGTATATCCAAAATAATCCGCTTGCTTATCGGGTCGAAAAGTTATTTTACTGCCCTCGTGAAATAAATCACTACTTTCGGCCCCTCCGCACAAAATAACACACAAAAACACACACACAATCATTTTCAAAGTTAAGAACCAAACGAAATGTCTTATAAATGTTATTATTTTATTTGTACCGCCTTTTAAAAGGTACTAGCTTTGAGTACGTCAACGTACAAACTGATAATTAAGCAGCTACCATACATTTGTGATAAAATAAAAACCAGCAATTTTTACTTGCTAGCAATGTCGCCACTGTCTACGTAAACTTAGCAAGTTAGTTGAGATGTTGTTAGTTCCTAATTTTGCCACCTTTTTAGTGTTGGTAAACTTTTGTTTATGCTTAGTATTTGGTTTTTATTTGTGGCAAAGTTTATGTAAACAAAGTGATTTGCTGATGCGTTTCTTTGTAATTAAATATTTTACTGATAAGGGGGAATTTAAAAGTGAATAAATAGAAAGCTGGCCAAGTAGGTGTTGTAAATCAAATAAATGGTTTACTTATATTTTTTTTATATCTGTTTGTAAATTACATTCAAATTGGCCAAGTGTGAGTCGGACTCGCGCATTGAGGGTTCCGCATAAATTTAAAAGCCTTTTTAAAAGTACCTCTTTGTATGAAAACAAAGTAATTTTTTGCGGAATCCTTTTATTGCTATCCACAGAAACACAGGATATTTTAAACTTAGACAAGTTTAAAATATCCTCAACATTGACATTTCAAGGTTCAATATCTCAAAAACTTCTGAAGCAACGGCTGAAACATAGCTAAAACCACCGCAAGGAAACTTGCTTTCACAAAAAACTGTATTAAAAACGGTTCATTCGTTTGAGAGCTACGATGCCACAGACAGACAGAGAGATATTGGCGACAAACTTTTAACACCCTTTTTGCGACAGGGGTTAAAATTATAAACTTATGACAACCAACGTCAGAAAAGTACAATTAAATTAAAATACATTATTAGCTCTATCATTATCTAATTTCCTGTCTAAGAGATAAATATGACTCATGCTCATGCGCATACAAAGATCAACGTGCAGTCAATGACCCTTTGTTAGAAACAATTATTTTTTAAGTATATAATGCAAACCCATTAAAATTTTGACAGAATTAAAATTGACTTTTGTGTTACCTATCTACTTAAAGAAACTTGCACTTTAGTATTTTCTAAGGGTTCCGTACATCAAAAAACAAATTTAGAATTTGGTTTGAAACAAATTCCCATTCGTATTCATAATATGAAAATTTATTGCGTATGAACATTAAAGAAAGAAAGAAAGAAAGAAAATAATTTATTTATAACAGCAATGACACATAATAAGTAAAAATAACAATAGGAAATGTTGCCGCTAAAAACCAGCTTTCAAATAAAAAAAACCGCATTCAAATCGGTCCACCCGTTTAACACAGACACACAGACACACAGACACACAGACACACAGACACACATAGCGGTCAAACTTATAACACCCCTCTTTTTCGTCGGGGGTTAATAAAAAGGTCCCGGCTCAGCATATCGCTGGTTGAAAACCAGCACTGGTCTTCCGCCGGGCCACAGGAGAGTGCGTTAGCAAGGAAAAGGATAAAACAAAAAAACAATACATGAACGTCCAAAAGAAACACTCGCTCGCCCAGCAACACGTTTGACAACAAGTGCCCTGGTACCACGAAAATCAGTGCGCGTGGTGATAAACGACGTCCGACATAATAAATATACATAGTTTGCGATAATTTAGCGACAGTTGCAATTCCAACCATCGGCAAATAGACCGCGTGGATGATAGATAGGTAATGCAAGTACATCATCCCAGCCTATTTACGCCACTGCTGGGCACAGGCCTCTCAGTAGTTCCCACCCGGGCCCAGTGCGGATTGGGAACTTCACGCATACCATTGAAAACTTCACAGGAGTATCTTAGGCCTCTAGGTTGGCAACGCATCTGCAATTCCCCTGGTTTGCAGATGTTTATGGGCGGTGGTGATCTCTTACCATCAGGAGACCCACTTGCTCGTTTGCCATCCAGTCGTATAAAAAAAAAAAAAAAAGTGTGCAGGTTTCCTCACGATGTTTTCCTTCACCGTAAAGCTTTACCTTTAGCTAACGAGGGTTTCTTCACAGGTGACATATCGGTAGATGGCGTTAGTATCGAGAGGTGCGTTGGTTGTCCTTCTGCTTTCGAAAATGAAATGAAATTAAAATAAAAATGAATGTTTTTATTGGTAACAGGTGTTGCAGGTCGTTATAAATGATTTTCCAGCTGTCGGATCATTAACTAAAATGAAAAAAATAAATTTTTATTGGTAACAGGTGTTGCAGGTCGTTATAAATGATTTTCCAGCTGTCGGATCATTAACTAAAATTAAAAAATTAAAAATCGCTTAAATAACTAACGGTTGAATGGCCAAATAACTATTTAACCATTTTAACTGATCACAAATATGACGCAAATGTCAAAATTGACAAACGGACTTAACGATAGGTACCAGTGCCAAAAGCCTGGCACAGAATGTTTTCCAGCAACACATACTTTTTGTTTTTTACGAGTCCGACTCACACTTGACCGATTATCTATCTATCTAATACCTTTAAACGAACAATCCATACTAATATTATAAATGCGTAAGTGTGTGTGTTTGTATGTTTGTGTTATTTTTTTTTATTCGACTGGATGGCAAACGAGCAAGTGGGTCTCCTGATGGTAAGAGATCACCAACGCCCATAGACACCTGCAACACCATGGGGATTGCAGATGCGTTGCCAACCTAGAGGCCTAAGATGGGATACCTCAAGTGCCAGTAATTTCACCGGCTGTCTTGCTCTCCTCGCCGAAACACAACAGTGCAAGCACTGCTGCTTCACGGCAGGATTAGCGAGCAAGATGGTGGTAGCAATCCGGGCGGACCTTGCACAAGGTCCTACCACCTGTAACCTGCACCTGCTGTGTATGCTTGTCTGTCTTTCACGTCGAAACGGAGCGACGGATCGACGTGATTTTTGGCATAGAGATAGTTTATGTGCCAGGGAGTGACATAAGCTACTTTTTATCCCGGAAAAATGCACAGTTCCCGAGGGAACAGCGCGCGACAAACGAATTCCACGCGGGCGAAGCCGCGGGCGTAAGCTAGTTCTTGTATTATATATAATCAGAATCTCGGAAACCGGCTCCAACGATTTTCGGGGTTTCGGGGATGACAAATCGATCTAGCTTGGTCTTATCCCTGGGACAACTCTAAGTGTCGAGTTTTAGCCCGAGCAAAGCTCGGTCACCCAGGTACTTTATATTAAGCTCAGTGTGATATATAAACACTTAAAAATGGAAGGAAATGAATCGTCAATTCGCAATATCACAATCATGGATCGTGGGGGGGGATCCCTCTCATTGCTCCGGGGCGATCCTGCAAACAAATACCTATTAATATTATACTAGTCATTATCCGCGGCTTTACTCGCGAAAAGGTGAGTTAACTCCCGGGAGTATCCTCATGTTCCCATGAGAATCTATCTAATACCTTTAAACGAGCAATTATATATATATATCATCATCGTCATCAGCCCGAAGACGTCCACTGCTGGACAAAGGCCTCCCCCTTAGAACGCCACAATGAACGACAACTCGCCACTTGCATCCACCGGTTTCCCGCTACTCTCACGATGTCGTCAGTCCACCTGGTGGGAGGCCTGCCAACGCTTCGTCTTCCGGTTCGTAGTCGCCACTCGAGGACTTTTCTCCCCCAACGGTTATCTGTTCTTCGAGCGATGTGGCCTGCCCATTGCCACTTCAATTTGCATATTTTTCCAGCTATGTCCGTGACTTTAGTTCTTCGACTAATTTCTGTATTCCGGATTCTATCGCGCAAAGAAACTCCAAGCATAGCTCTCTCCATAGTTCGTTGCGTATATATATATATGGCATCTCGGAAACGGCTCCAACGATTTCAATGAAATTTGGTATGTAGGGGTTTTGGGGATGATAAATCGACCTAGCTTGGTCTTATTTGTGGTAAAACGCTTATTATCGATTTTTAGCCTTAGCAAAGCTCGGTCGCCCAGGTACTACCCAATCATACAATACAATACAAAGACTCTTTATTGTACACCAGAAATAGTAAGCAACACAGAAAACAGCAGGGCAACTACGAAACTCGAAGTTCGTATAGTACCGTCCCTCTCGCTCTCGTATTAAATAGTATAAGTGTCAGAGGGACCGCACGACACGAACTTCGAGTTTCGAGTTTCGTAGTAGCCTTGCTAGTGTTATTGAAGACGTGAGTCCGGCTCAGGGTATACAATTCAATGATATTAACGTATTTGTATGCTTAATTGTATTGTATTATGTGTCATCATAATATGCCTAACTGATTTCTGAATAAGGTACATTTGCGTTAATTTCTACATATTAGAATTATAGTATGTTTGTGAATTCACATTTGTGACCACAAACCGCAATAATAACAAAAGTATTACGAGACATCAAATAAATATTTATTTCAATTTGTTTTTTTATTTTCTTTATCTTTCGAAATAATAGGTACCTACAGTCGACTTAAGTGCTTTACCATTTTTAAGGTTTCACGCCCGAAAGGTGACAAACAACCCTATAACTGTCGTCCGCCTGTCTGTCTACTGACCGGATTTATGATAGTTCCTACGTCATTTTAAAAAACAATAAGGCCGACTGTCAAATTGACACATCAAGTGAAAATAGCATTATTTTAAAACTGCCTTGAACTATACGGTGCGAAAAGATTTAAAAAAAAATCGGTCAAGTGCCAGTCGGGCTCGCGTACGGAACAAGTACAAATTTTTGCGAGGGTTCAGTCTAAATATGCAGGACATTAATTCTTTAAAAAAGTCTGTTTTTGAATGAATAAAAACTTTGAAGAATGACCACTTAGCCCTTGACACGCGCGGTCATGCATTCACAGTTGTTCATTTCGCCATCGCGCCATCTTTATTTGGTGGTGTGTGATAACTGAAACTAAAAAGTGGACGGGTAGCGGCAGTGTCTTTTAAGTCATTTTGAAAATGTAAGTATGACAAATTCTTTGACATGTGATAGGGTGAACTGAACTATGAATTTCAAGGTTTTTTATATTCCTTACATATCAGAAGGCTAAGTGCATAGTTTATGGTCAGCGAGAAATTAAAAAGTTAAAAAGATTGCAGGCGCGCTAGCTCGACAATAATTTATTATTGTCGAGTCTCAAACTTAAAAAAAAGTTAAAACGGCCATGAAAATGTTGGCACAAATCGTATACAGCCAACTCAAATGGCTGCTATCAGTTGTTTTGTTGGAACTCCAGACATTTTTATTGGATCTGAATCAGCTTTTGTTATTTTCGGTGGAAAAATACTACTGCTGTTTTTATTTAATGAAAAAAAGGCGGGAAAGCATTAGATATTGTATTGGAATAAAATTAAATGTCATAATATATTGAGAAAAGGTTTATTCTAATTTAGTTTTTTTCCTTCACCATTTTTGAGAAAAGCTTTATATTAGTCTCGGCTGGAATAGCAATTACCTACTGGCTTCGTATTAGTTAACGGACTCGCAAGCTCTTCCGTTTAATTCTTCATACTTAGCCAGCAATTGCCTACTTCCAGGCCACGACAATAATCTACTATTGACGTATTGATTTGAAATACGATATTTTTTAAGTAGTGACGCGATCTTATAATATATTACAGGATGTAGACTATGATTTAGCTTAACGAACTGCCGGTATTTCATTTCACATTTATCATTCTCATTAAAGTTAATCATGGTTTACATTCCGTACCTAACAAAATCTATTGTGAACCCAATAAATCAAAAAATAAGGGGCTTTTTCACCATCCATTGATTAGTGTTAACTGACAGTTAAATGTGATGCCGTCTTCGTCTATTCGAACAATACAAATAGAGACGGCATCGCACCTAACCGCCAGTTAACACTAATCAATGGATGGTGAAACAGCCCCTAAATATAAAAAATAAATTATCAAATAAATAAATACCGCCAAATTTCGAGTAGAACTCGCTTACTCAGAAACTTGTATAGGTATACAGGGTGTTTGAAAAATCCTGTACTATACTGTAACCCATATTAGGGCTACTAATTACTAATACGATACAAGTGACAAAACATTGAAATTCGAAAAAAAAGCTTTGTATGGAAGTTAAGACGCAAGAAGACTATCTCCATAAGTACGTAAAAAAATTAATATCAATGTTTTTCCACTTGTATCGTATTAGTAATCAGTAGCCCTATTATGGGTTGGGCATTTAAAAAAAAGTGTACCCTTTTTTGAAATTTTGGAAAAGAGATATGGTTTTTCCTACTCAGAATCAAGAGCAAGATCGATTCCTATAATTAAAAAAATTACCCCATTTTTCATACAAAATTTTATGAGTCAGTTTTGTCACACCCATACTGAGTGTATGAAAAAAAACGTCGCAAAACTGTCATTTTTACCTTCCTGAGAAAATAGTCTTAAATATTAAATGATCCTATTAAGGATCTTTTTTTACAAGCATTATCTTACAAATGTATGTACTTATGTGTTTGTTACTTACGGTCAAGATTTGCAAGTCAACTTTTTACCTAATAACTAAGGCACAAAACCCAAAATTTAAGTTCTTTGTTATTATACTTTGTAACTTACTTTAAACAACCATATTTTTTTTAATTTAAAATATGGAACTAATACAGGTGTTTGCTAAGTAAGTAACATTATTGAATCTTATTTTGATTAAATTAACTTAAAATCCAATATTATAAATGTTTGATTGGTGCGCCATCTATTGCGTGGCATCTAGTAACTATTAACTTCGTTCGTCCGACTACACTAACCTCTTGAGCGTTGCTAAATACTCTTAGCTCTACGCTAGGCACGGGAAGTGTTGCTAACAGCGCGGCCCTGAACTTAGTAGTTTAGAGAATGTTTAACAGATGTCAGCACTCGCATATTCTTTTTAACAGATGTACCATCAGCCAAATATGTGGTCTACCACCCTAAAGTTGTTAATCGTTTGCATGTCATAAAACAATAAAGCCAATAGACGTGTCTGTCAACTTGAAAGTTCGACTTTAGCGACATATTCATTTGATAGGAACTTGTTCAAAAATTGATAGACCACTTATTTGGCTGATGGTACCTAGTAGTTATGCTTAATTACAAGTTTCTTTGCTGACCGTTTTTTTTTTTTTGGTTATTGTACCTGTACCGTATGCGTATTGTCATCTGAACTACATAATATTCGCACCTAATTATCAATCTGAATATACTTTGAATCTAATAAAGAGCATCATTTAAACGTCACGTTTAAATAAAAATTGGAATAATGTAATTTTAATCGACTTAGTACTTTCGATAGGTAGGTATTGAAAGCTATAAGCTTCAGATGATGCAGTACCCGTGCGGTTTACGCCCATTTTGAGGACAAAAGTTCTGAGTATTTTTATAAGGGGATAGAAATGCTTATTAAGAGATCTGAAAAGTGCATTGAAATAGACTATACCGAAAAATAAAAAAAGTTTTGTAAATATATGTACTTCTTTTCTTTGTTAGGCTGGAAACTTTTGGACCGCACCTCGTATAACACTTATACGCTTAAAAAAATCTCCTTTGGTTGCATTTTCATATGAAGTGGCTCTCTCCAAAATTTTTTTTTTACATTTTGACTACAGAAATACGTAGCGGCTTACAAAAAACACCTAAGTACAAAGCAAGTTTGATTCATGTAGCCCTCATACTTTTCAAGTAAAATGACGTACCTCTACGCCGGACCGAGACGGACGGACGGGCATCACGAAACTATAAGGGTTCCGTTTTTGCCATTTTGGCTACGGAACCCTAAAAAAGGGGATATTGACAGTAAAAAATTAACCTAGAGAACAAAACTAAAAATGAACCCTGGACATTAATTTAATATTATGCATGCCATTCTATTAATATTTTCCCCTCCCTCAAATATTTTATGTTTAACATTATTTAGTTTTTTTTTGTTTTTTTTTTACAAATGATTTTGATACTTTATTTCATGGCTTTCACAAGTCACGTGCGGAAACGAAATAAACTGATACAACAAAAAAGGGACGCGTTTCCATTAACAATGTCTTTTAATACTTGCACAATAATTAAGGGATCAATGTAGTCAAGTGATCATTGAGTATAACGCATTATGAGCTAATGCAGTCAATGACATCCTTAAATCATGAGCGATATGGTTTACTTATGGCTGAAACGAAGCGGATAGGGATCATAAAAGTACCATGGCAATTTATATATAAGACAGCTCATTATTACCAACGTTACTTGTGTTGTATCCATGGGACACAGTACAAGGAAGTACCCATGGTTAGGGTTTTTAAATATTTTTTTTCTATTTGGTGGTATTTATTTTTATTAACACTGAAATTTAAAATCCGAGTCAGCTTTATTAGTTGTGCTTAAAAAAATCGTGCCTGTTTTGTGTGAGGATCAAAACTATTCGGAATAAAAAGTGGCCAGTGTTCAAATTTTCTTTTGTTCTTAAAAAAATAGTGACTTCAAATCAAGCGATGAAAAAGGGTTGTTATACGTTTATTTCGTGTATCTGTGTGTCTTCGTCTGCAGCATGGTAACTTCGAAACGGATAAAAAAATCGTTTACTTTTCTGTACCAATTTTAAAGATAACCTTATTGTTATAGTGTTCTTAGAAATTTTATTAGAATCAGTTAAACACATTCTACGTAAGAAGTTTACACTGGCGTTTATATCTACCTTATTTCAGGAGTTAAATTAGTTTATCCCAAAATTAATTGTTCCTGAACTAGCAATATTACGTGGTTAAGAAGAGGAGAAGGGGGGGGGGGTTAATATCTTTATTTTTGGACAGTTGACACAGCTGAATGACACGGATGCTCAAACACGGCGTCTTGTTCTCTATTCACACGTAACGCGTAAGGTACACGTTATACACGTAAAATCGACCTATTTAGTCACTTGTCAACTTTTGTGTTCTTACTGCAAGTTTAGGAACTAGTCACCGATACAGGTAAAAAAAATTAGTCAATTTACCAATGGGCAGGCTACATCTTTCGGAGGACAGAATAGCCGTTGGGAGAAGGGATCTCGAGTGGCGAACACGAACTGGAAGCAGCAGTGTTGGCAGGCCTCCCACTATAATATAAATAATATAGATGTTCTACTTTTCCAATATAGTTTGTTTGTTACCTGTTAGTGTTTATTCGTTAAATCAATAATCTTGTTTGATTGTTTCATGATGAATTGGTGATTAAGTACTGTAATGTCATGTAAACGTTTTTATCAATAAATAAATAAATAAATAATAGGTGGAAGAATGACATCGCCTGAGTTGCCGGCAAACACCGATGGAGATGGCATGTTGACGTTCACTGTCTCCCAGCTGATGTGATGATGATGATGATTATGATTTAATTTCTGTTCTGTTTATGGATTTTGTATTTTTGAACTGATAACGGTGTAACATTATAGTTTTATGACAAAAACGTTAAATTTTCTTTTGCTTTACAAGGTAAAAGTAATAATAAATATTACTCACGAAGGCGTAACACTCTAAGGGGCTGTTTCACCACCCATTGAATAGTCTTAACTGACGGTTAAATGTGATGCCGTCTCCGTCTATTCGAACATAACAAATAGAGACGGCATCACATTTATCCGTCAGTTAAGACTAATCAATGGGTGGTGAAACAGCCCCTTAAATAAATAAACTTTGTCACCATCATTAGTCGAAAGGCGTTCACTATTAAACAAAGTCTTAACCCTTATAATGCCGCAATGAAAAACAACTTGCTTATAGTGCATTGCTTAGTTACCCGCTATTCCTGCGATCTCGTTCCACCTAGGAGGATTCAAATCAAACGCTGCGTCTCCCGGTGCGTAGTCACCACTCGCGAACTTATCTGATGACCTCACACCTTCCATGGCTTACGATTATTCGAGAGTTTATTCCGTAATATAATTTATTGAATCAGGCGTTACTTTGCGGATGTCCATGTCAGTCAATGAACTGAAACAATTACTTTGCTCACCCGCGACCTTATGTTATGATACGCTTATGCAAGAAATGTGTGTTCATGCAGCACCTCCACCTTCACACTGTAAGAACACACAAATCACACAAACCCATCTATCGCCACCACCACACAACACTGAGGCGTTTCGAACTCATCTTCAGAGTAACACAACCGTTCACCATATGCTACCAGATGCTAGACTAACAAACCAAAAAAAACGTTTTAATTTGTCACTATAAATCTCCAAGACTTTATTTTCTCAAACAAACTACCCACAAAAAATAATAAATTTTAATCGTCACATAAAACTACCTTCAATTTTTATTCATTCAACTGTTAAGACATTCGTTAAACAAGACATTTTTGTTTTGTGTTTACATTTCTTGCATTTAAGCGTAGCTATCATATGGTCGTGGGTGAGCAAAGTATTCTGTAACAGTTTTCAGGTTATCTAGTGGAAGATCAGGATCTTTAAAAAATAATCGTGAATGTCATCAAATTCTACAGCCCACGGTTGAAATGATCGAAAAATGATCCAGCTATAAGTACCAGTGACTTTCCTTGTTCCGGATTCTATAGTGCATAGAAATTCTGCAGCATCGCTCTCTATAATAAGTATAGCTTGCGTGACTCCGAGGCAATAATAAATGACCAAAACCAAATGCAAACTATGTTTATGGTGCGTTTTAGCACTATAGTAGTCCGCCGTTAAGAAGTCAATCCTGACACGTGTCACTCCCGAACTGAATACGTCAAACAACAAAAACATTGACGTATTTAGTACCAGGATGATAGGTTAGGTACCAAGATAGACGTCTTAGCGGCGGACTACTATAACAGTGTGATCGACGCTTTAGTTAATGTATAGGTATTAAGTGTTTTAGATACTTCTATATTTAATAGTGAAGAATAGTTTTAAAAGCAAAAATGGAACAACACAAGGAACAACGCGTTTGTCGTGGTGAGTAATATAATAACTATTTAATTTCTTCGCAATTGAAGTAAAAAGCCGAGTGTATAACTTGTTCATAAAACTTATTTTACCCTCGATTTTGCTATCAACCCTCGCCTGCAGCTCGAGTGGATTTCACGGCTCGGGTAAAATGCTGCGTTTTATGCACTCGTTGTACAATCTACTATTACGTCAGTTAGATCGTCAGAAAATTCTGGGTGTATTTTTCCTTTTGTCAATTAAATAAAAAAATAATTAATTAGTTCACGTTTAACTTTTAAGTGACGTCACGCCTGGGTACACTTTTTACTTAGACGTATCGTCACCACACCAAGCCCCCGCTCGGGAACTTTGTCGTGCTTTCTTTATCAATTTTTAGTTGATTGACATATAAAAACGTCTCATATTTTTTGATAATCTAATCTACCGACTTCAAAAAAGGGGGAGGTTCTCAATTCGTCTGTATGTTGTTTTTTTGATGAACAGTTATACCTAAAAATATCTTTTTCACTTCTCATGCTCGTAAAGTTCGTGTTTATGATGTATCTAGGCGACATAAAATGACTTTTTATGCTCTAGTGCATAATCTTCGTCTAAGACCAACTTAAGACCAAGGTAATCAGGTGTCAACAGCCACAAACAAAAAAGTTTCTGTATATTTTTTAGATAATTTTTAATTTATATAAAACTAAAAATCATTCAAATCAATCATAATAAATCAGTAAAATAAAAAAATGGAATTATTATAATAATGCATAAAATATAAAAGGTACATAGAAAGTGATTCATTGTTTCCACTGATGCTATTTCATTTCCTCGCCATCGAAGTGAAAAGCAGAGTGTAAAACTCGAGCATTAAACCCATTTTCCCCTCGACGTGTCTATCTACCCTCGCCGTACCGGCTCGGGTGGCTATATGAACGCCTCGGGTATAATGGCTCGTTTTATGCTCTTGTTGTACAATCTACTATTTACTGAGAATACTGCCCAATTTGTTAAGTCCTTGGGAAAAATCACACTATTTATATTCAAGTGTTGTTATATCGACTGGCCAACACCCAACTAAAGAAAGCAAGTGAAGCAAAAACGTGATAATTATTTCTCATTTTGTTTCAATAATTATTATTGGTATAATCGCAAGAGGTACCTAATTAAATATCAGAATAACAGACCTTGAAACTTGTTATAATATGCGTCGTATTTTTTAGGGTTCCGTACCCAAAGGGTACAAACGGGACCGTATTACTAAGACTCCGCTGTCCGTCCGTCTGTCTGTCCGTCTGTCACCAGGCTGTGTCTCATGAACCGTGATAGCTAGACAGTTGAAATTTTCACACATTATGTATTTCTGTTGCCGCTGTAACAGCAAATACTAAACACAGAATAAAATAAATATTTAAGGGGGACTCCCATACAACAAACGTGATTTTTTGCTGTTTTTTGCTCGATATTAATAACGCCTACACATGTAGACTTTTTAAATATTCATAGAATATTTAGTCGTCTTTAAAATAAATACACTAAGTAGGCAGACATATATGTTATTGAAAGAACCATTCTTAATTAATAATTTATGTAAAAATATTATGAACACCTGTGAAAATAGCCTTTGTTGCCAGCTCACTATAAAAAGATTCCACGTGGCTATACAGCGTAAACAAAATTGAACCACGCGTCATTGGAGTAAAGTTCAATTTGGGTGCACGTAATATTAATTATAGAACTGTTTCACATTAGGTAGCAGTCCCATGACCAGATCTTATGTCACCATAGGTTCAATACATCTCAGATTTAAATAATTATACTGCTATCGCGTCTCAAGACGTGCAGTTGGCAAACGCAGTTAGAAGAAGTAGCTGCAATGAAATATTTAATTGGCAGTTAACCAAATGTGCACGGCCATATTTAAAATAAAAAAAAACAACTTTAAAATTTCGAACGGTCGTCATTAATTATTACGCTTTTGGATATGTGTTTGAATTTGGAACGCAAGTGTTTTGTTATTTTGCTGTGAAAAACTGTTTTGAAATAACTGGCTTGAAATAATCGAGTGTTTTTGTTCTTGGGATAGTGTTTGGCTTTTGTGTTTTCGTGTGTGTGAGCGAAAACTGCCAAAATTAAACAATTAAAGGGTAAGCCAAAGGAACGTGTGTCTAGAATTATGACTTTTGTGCTAGCTTTTGTTAGTTATTTATATCACTAAAAGTAGTAAAAAAATACCTTTCATATTTCGAAACAAATACAAAGTTAAGACCATACATAGCGAGGCTAATTTTGATGATAATTAAAAAAAACTATTTTTTTTACCAGATTTTTTTTTCTAAAGTTTAATGTCTGAATACAAATCCAAGCGACTGGCCTCAACTCCCGCCAAGCGCAAATATTTATATGATATATATGGATGTTGGTACTTATGTAATAGGTACCTAGTATAAATGCATATTGTACATATTTGTCTAAATATAAATGTGTCTTAATAATCTAGTAATTATAGCTCTAGGTTTGCACTAGTGTAACTCTGTGGATCTCTTCCGTAATAATATAATAATAATATAAGAGTTACGAGGAAAGTTTCGTTAGTTAAATATGTAGTGTTCTAAATATCGGGCTTCAAATTATATATTAATATAACGATAACGATAACGTTTTGTTTATTTATTTATTTCGAGGATCTCGGAAACGGCCTTAGCGATTTGGAATAAAATTGATGAATGAGAAAATTTTGTGTTTTTACATAATGTGCTTTTACTATTAGCTCACTTGTATTATAACTTAGTATGTAAAGAATCTATGAACTTCATCGCAGAAGAAGAAATAACAAAAAAAAAAATTGGACTAATTTGATAACTCCCGTCGTTTAAGTCGGTTAACAAGAAGCAAACTTTGTTGCTTCATAATGATTGTTTATCATCACCAAGTCATCAGCCGGAAGACGTGTACCTATATACTGTTGATAATAGGTCTCCTCCTTAGAATGCCGTATCGGTTTGTTGATAATAATATCCGCAACAGATTCTTTAGACTGTCATAGTTTTATAAGTCATAATGTTATGTTAGTCATAATTTTTTTAGGTTAGGTTTGTTTTATAATATTACAATTCTGAAAGTAAATGTTTTTTTTTTTATTCGTCTGGATGGCAAACGAGCAAGTGGATCTCCTGATGGTAAGAGATCACCAACGCCCATAAACATCTGCAACACCAGGGTATCGCACATGCGTTGCCAACCTAGAGGCCTAAGATGGGATACCTCAAGTGCCAGTAATTTCGTCGGTTGTCTTAATCTCCACGCCGAAACACAACAGTGCAAGCACTGCTGCTTCACGGCAGGATTAGCGAGCAAGATGGTGGTAGCAATCCGGGGGGACCTTGCACAAGGTCCTAGCACCTGCTTTCAGAGCTTTCAGCTGGTTTTAGAGAAAAAAAGAGTTACATCAAACATTAGGTAGGTAGGTAGGTACATTATGACAAACAATGCATTATGACTAATAATTTTCAACTAGTACATATAGACCCATCCGCAACTATAGCTTTTTTCATATTAATTTTATAATTATTAAGTACTTTACTTTTGTTCACTTATGGATTTGTATGAAACCCTCAGCGCGCGGGTCCTCGCGCTTGACCGCTTCTTCTAATTGGATCTCACTCTATTTATATGCGATCGTGTTTATATGGTGGCATTGGCGATCCAGGCCAATGAATTGGAAAACTGCAGAGCATCTGATGGGCCTAGTTTGAATATGGGCTTGTATTTAACGACTAGCTTGTTCCCGCGGCCTTGCCCACGTTCAAGGTCTTTAATTCATGGGCCACCATAGAACCTTTTCAAAGGAAAAGTCATTACGATTTTCCTTGTTAATTACAACCACTATGTCGATGATGTCTCTGTGACGTGTTGTGCAATGTTTCCATGGCGGCCCATGAAATTCCTTGACCCTACTAGATTAATAAACTAGCCAAGTTAGAAAAGTAGACGTACCGATTGTTTTCCAGCACGGTTGCCTGGCACATTTTCAGTTAAACATGGCCAAATTAATTATAAAAACTGGATTCCGAGCACACTATACGGCATCGCTTTCCAACCACAAACAACAATCAAAGTCAAAGTCAAAATATCTTTATTCAATTTAGGCTATAACAAGCACTTATGAATGTCAAAAAAAAATCTACCACCGGTCCGGAAAAACCTCTGCTGAGAAGAATCCGGCAAGAAACTCAACGAGGTATATATATTTTTTTAAAACAGATTTACAATATTATTAAATCACAAGTATTTAACACAACTTTATTTTTAACACAGTAGGTTCGCTATTTGAAGGGATCGCTAATGCGGATCGGAATTATTTCCAAATATCCCTGTCCATGATATAATCATTAACTTTATAATACGCACAATAAAAGGAAAACAACTAGTATTGGCTCAATATGTCCAAGATGTAAAAGAAACCAAATGTGAAGATCATAAATTCAGTCACACCATTGAAGCTCGTGTAATTCGCCAAACTTCAGTTACTACATCGACACCATGCAAAACATTTCTTGTGCAAAACATTTTTGCCATTGTTCTTGCAGTTAACTACGCAGCAGGTTTCGTGACGTATATTTATTTATTTTTGCTTAATAATGCACGAATACGTAAATTTCATTAGTAAATAGTGACAGTTGGTCCGCCGAAAAGTTCCCTGTTAGGCCACGGCGCGCGCTGCGTCGATTCGTGGTTCTCCCACCTCCTACTTTGCACCCAGCGAATAGCTGTCTCTTTCTCAAACGCTTTTTTCTGTGCAGCAAGTATGGCGCTACTTTCGTGTGACGTCACATGCAAGTATGTCTTTATCTAAAGTACAATTCAATAGAATCTGTCAATTTTCTACATATTTAAGACACCCTATCGTGGGCACACTTGATTATATATGTCCCTGTTGTTGCAATTATCATCTAAAAGGAATCAAAAAAGAATAATAGTCACATCACAAGCCTTAGGCAGCCCGTTTTATATTAGTAGGCTGGAAGTGTCTACAGGATTGTCAGATTCTATTGAATTGGAGTTTAGTCTTGAATTTTACCTTTATAACTTTGTCATTTGTAAGGTAGCTTTTTCTATTCGATAACAGACATTGTGCAGTTTTAATTTATTGGAATCATTCAAGTATTACGTAAGCAGAATTTTAGTCATTTTAACCCCCCCTCCCCCTTGTCAGCGAAAGTCAGCAAAACCCTACCCCCTCCCTCCTATGCTTACGTAAACACTGGTACGAGTATATGTATATATTTTACAATCTATTCAGGTTTCTTTTATACTGTTATTCATGTGAATTTATTGCAAGTAGGGTAGCCATATTTGCTTGAATTAAAACCTACATTTTGCAAAAAAAAACAAGAAATAAAAAAAATAATATTGCTGACGTAAGCACCATCTAGACCCCCCCCCTCCCGGCCCCATGTCATCAAGAATAAGCAAAGCAAGCCCTTATCAAGACTTTATCCCTATCCCGTGGGAAAATCGGGATAAAAAGTAGCCTATTTGTTATTCCAGACGTCTAGCTATCTACGTACCAAAGTTCATCCAAATGCGTCCAGCCGTTTTAGCGTGAAGGAGTAACAAACACACACACACGCATCGCACATTGCATTTATAATATAAAGTAGGATTTTGCCACGGCTATTTTGCGATCTGAGGCAGTATTGTCTTATGCGCGAGCGCTCGCGATTGCATTCAACGGCCCCCGCGAGCAAACGTGATAGCATTTACTATTTTTTTTATTATTGGTTAATTACGTTATGTTATTTATAACGGACCATTTGTTTTTTTGAAGTAAGTATAATATGTAATAAATAGGTAAGTTACTTTAAGGCAATGTGTTTTTTTATGGAAAAATAAATTTAAAATTCGCATGAAAATTGTAAGTTGTGTATTAAGGGGCGTAAGAAGGGGATTACTAACGAGACTATATTAGAAGCGAGGCTTTTAATGACTCGAGTTTCTAATTCCCTTACGGCCCGTGATACACACAATGATTTTCATCACATTACGAGGAAAATAAGGATAATTGCAAAAATTCAATTATTCTATGTCCAAACACTTTCACAGCTTGGAAAAAGAAAGACGCTAAGAAAACAACTGAATAAAATAATGGCTACCAGCCAATACAGGAGGCTACAACAAAATTCGAAAATCGAGGTGAGTATCGTACCGTCCCTCTCACTCTGGTATTAAATTATTATTATTATTATTTATTTATTTGGCAAAAACACTTAATACATAATGTTAAAATTTTCCGTCAAACTCCAAACTAAATAATAATATTTGCGTCAGCAAAACGATACGAACATTTATTTTCGAATGGCGTAGTAGCCCCCCTGATTGTCACTTTTTTCGAGTCGTCTACCATAGATAATGCTAAGCTAATTATTCCAACATGCTAAAAAAATATTTACTAAAATTATCGCAAAACAACTTGATACGAAGTTAAATGATGCGTGGAAAACTTTAATGATGTTGAATTGGGTTATAGATAAGTTTTAAAGATGTAAATAAAACTTTGGCTTACTTGAAACCTCTTTAGTCTGAAATGACGTACCTACTTACTTTTTAGACTAAAGTCATAACTCCCTTGGGAAGAAAAACTATACGTAAATCCATAACTCCCCCGGGAACAATTGAGGCCATTGTTTTTTAGTATACAGGCATGGAATAACATCATTGACGAGCAAGTGTGATGAAAAATAAAAATATATATATATATATATATATATAATTATATCCCTTACCAAGAATTTTTGAGCTGGTTACGATTTAATGGGTCCCGACTGTTGAACTTTAAATTAGCTACTTGACAGAGCTCTAAACCACTAGATTTATTTTCTTCATTTTATTATTAAGGCAGTCTGGTTTTTGATTTTTTAAATTTATGTTTTTATTTTATACTTTTTGATATTTCTGTGAAAATGGTAGATTAAGTATTATAACCCGTATATATTTAGAATTGGCTAATTATTAGCTTTCATTTGATATCCATATTGTTACAATATTTTTTTTATTCCTCCGCCATTTTTTTTTTGCAGACGCCATATTGCAATATTGTGTACCCTATGTCACTCCGACACTTATTTATTTATTTATTTAAGGAGAACCAACAGCTAAAACACACTATATATAGAAGGAATAGCAACACAGAGCCAATTACAGGATCCCACAGATAGCCATAGTATACATGTTTAAGATTAACTTAAACGAGGTGACGCGCACCATATCAGACGTCACACCATGCCAAACAAAACACCACAGAACTTCAAATGGAATTACTACACTCCTCAACACATAGTACTTATTTCCTTTAAACAAATATTACCACAAAGTTAAATGTTATCACAAAGTTATGATGAATCTAATCCAAATATACCTCATATTTTATGTTAAAATCCGTCCAGCCGTTTAGGCTGCAGCGAGGTACGTACCCACATCCATACATACACACATACATACATAGGTACGCTCGAAAATCAACCCTCCTTCGGGCATAGCTTCAAAGAAAATATAATTTATCATCATCATCTCAGCCTATAAATGTCCCACTGCTGGGTACAGGTCTCCTCTCAGAATGAAAGGGCTTAGGGCGTAGTTCTCACGCGGACCCGGTGTGGATTGGGAACTTCACACAAACCATTAAATTGCTTCGCAGGTTTGGTAGGTCCGACCATTAAGCAACTAAGAAAATATTACTTCTTCGAGGTCGGATTTTTTGTTAAAATTATACTTTATTTCTAAACTTTTTGTTTACAAAACTTCATACATTTTGAAAATACAATCTGAAATATAGATGCACAGAAAAACCAGAAAAATCCACCAGCAGCAGTGGTGTAGCGGTATAGCACGCGGTACGGAATACCGAGGACCTGGGCTCTGGTCTTATTTTTCTGGTTTTTCTGTGCATCTATATTTCAGTTTGTATTTTCAATTTAGGTTTTACGGGATGACCGTAAAAGTAAAAATTTGGAATTGAAATAAAAAATACAAAAAGATTCCAAAAAACCAATCTTCATACATTTTATTGACCTAAACCTACTGCGCATGCTCCGTTGAATTATCTTATTTCCATTGGCTACGTAACCAGCTTAAACTTTATCTATAAGTATACATTCTTAGTTTAAGCTAGACATAATGCTCACAATTTAATAATCTATTTATAGATATTTAATACAACTAAGTGAATGACACGCAATCGATGGTTGCGCGCGCACTTACAACATGGCTTCTTTAGCAAACCACTGTAGATGTACGTATCGTTTTGACAAACATCCATTGCTGTTCTAAAACAACGCGAACTTAACTACGCTGAACAAAAGCCGCAATCAACTTGCAATATTTATTCTAACCAAGTAATTATACGAGAAAACAAATAACGCAGTAGTTAGTGGCTTCTTCAGTGGAGCGTAGTAGATGGGTATATAGTTCTGACAACATTCCATTGCTGTTTTTGAGCAGTGCGGACAGGAATATATTGAAGCAAAGCCGCAATGAACTTGCAATTGTTATTCTAATCGGGTAGTCATATCAGGAAAGTAATACCGCAGTAGCTAGAGAACAAATCGCTTCAGTGTATAACGAGTCGGTGCAAGGAGTGCAGTGCTGGGATGGCATTGCAGTAAAGAGCCAAGAAAAGCAAATCATTAATGAAAACTTTAATGAAACTGCTTCTAAATTTAAGCACGGGCGTCTTAGTACTAGTAAAAACCGACTCGTGACAAAAACATGTTTACATTCCCGTGAAAAAACGAGAAAAACAAAGGAAAATCTGTCCAACCGGTGCTTCGGAAGCCGAAAAATTGACACAAATTGGCCATTAGGGAGTGAGTGTTAGGAGCCAGATCTAAGGATCTGGACTGATAGTCTATTTTGCCTGTGATGGAGAAAGGTGAACGCTTTTCAGAGTATCTGTTCGCGAAGATGGGCCCTGGGGACAGAGGCCCGAAGACCACGGAGGACCGGGCAGCGCCCGTGGACCCCACGGGGGTCAAGAAATGGTGCATCGATAACATCATGCTGGTAGTGACTTTGATTGGCGTTCTCACCGGCATCGCTATTGGTAAGTGCTTCTCATCATCCTCATCATCCTAGCCTATATACGTCCCACTGCTGGGCACAGGCCTCCTCTCAGAACAAGAGGGCTTGGGCCGTAGTTCCCACGCGGGCCCAGTGCGGATTAGGAAATTCGCACGCACCATTGAATCGCTTCGCAGGTTTGTGTAGGTTTCCTCACGATTTTTTCCTTCACCGCAAAGCTCGTGGTAAATTTCAAATGTAATTCCGCACATGAATTTCGAAAAACTCAGAGGTGCGAACCCACGACCCTCTGCTTGAGAGGCGATAGGTCAAACCACTAGGCCACCACGGCTTCTTTCTTCCAAGTGCTTCTATTAATAAAAAATTGTATGTATACTAGCCGAAAGCCGTGAAGCCTTGGTGGCTTAGTGGTGTGACTTATGGCCTCTCAAGAAGAGCATCGTGGGTTCAAACCCCGGCTCGCACTTTTGAGTTATTTGAAATTCATGTGCGAAATTACTTTTGAAATTTATGCACGTGCTTTACGGTGAATGAAAACATCTTGAGGAAATCTGCACAAACCTGCGAAGTAATTCAATGGTGAGTGTGAAGTTCCCAATCCGCACTGGGCCCGCGTGGGAACTACGAACCAAGCCCAATCATTCTGAGAGGAGGCCTGTGCCCAGCAGTGAGACGTATATAGGCTGGGATGATGATACTAGACGAAAGCAAATAGGAGACACGTGAGTTTCATTGGTAAAACGAAAATGTATATATCTATGTAATGTAAACTCTTGCAAAAGAACAAAAGAGAGGAAAGAGTAATGAACTAAAAGAATTTATTTGCTCACCCGCGACCTTATGATAGCTAAGCTTATGCAAAATATGCGTGTTCATGCAGTTCCTCCACCTCCACACTGTAAGAACACACACAAATCACACAAACCCATCTATCACCACCACTACACTACACTGACGCGTTTCGAACTCAACCAGAGCTCATCTTCAGAGCAACACAACCATACACCATGGTACCAGATGTTATATTAACAAACCACAACAACCGTTTTAATTTGTCACTGTAACTCCCCAAGTACCCACCTATTATATATTTTTTATTATTGAAAGAAAGAGTACAAAAAGAAAAGACACAAAATACAAAATAGACAAACACGTTTTAAACACTTTGAAATATCTACAAATAAATATATATTTTCACAACGTTCCTACTCCAAAAATGGTTTTATTAATTAGCAAATCAAATTTCAAATATATTTTTTTATTCGACTGGATGGCAAACGAGCAAGTGGGTCTCCTGATGGTAAGAGATCACCACCGCCCATAGACACATGCAACACCAGGAGGATTGCAGATGTGTTGTCAACCTAGAAGCCTAAGAAGGGATACCTTAACTGCCAGTAATTTCACCGGCTGTCTTACTCTCCACGCCGAAACACAAGCACTGCTGCTTCACGGCAGGATTAGCGAGCACGATGGTGGTACAAGGTCCTACCACCTGCATACCGCCTCTTGCCTTAAAAGGCCAGTATAGCAGTCCACTGCTGCATAGGTGAATGAGCCTATCCTTCGCTCGCATCCATCTTATGCAGCAGCCTTTAGCATACCACCTGGCAGGAGTTCGAATCGATGTCAGCACTCAGTGTAATATGACATCAATAAATATACAAGGTGGGCCCTGCAACACGAGCAAAAAATTAAACCACAGCTTCCACTCTTCATCTTGAGCTAATTTAGTTCTATAACTTTTGAAAATAACTTGTATTATGATTTTTATTATAGTTTAAAGTTTAATTGGACAAGCAATGTATTGCGAAATCCGTCATTTTGTCACGTGACAGGCGATCTCAATTTTAGGCTATTGAATGCCGTACATTGAAAATGCCATTTAATTCATCATCATCATCAGCCGGAAGACGTCCACTGCTGGACAAAGGCCTCCCCCTTAGAACGCCACAATGAACGACAACTCGCCACTTGCATCCACCGGTTTCCCGCTACTCTCACGTTGTCGTCAGTCCACCTGGTGGGAGGCCTGCCCACGCTTCGTCTTCCGGTTCGTGGTCGCCACTCGAGGACTTTTCTCCCCCAACGGTTATCTGTTCTTCGAGCCATTTGATTAGTTTGGAATAAACATAATGATAAAATTACTTAATTTTATAAAGTTGCAGAAGTAAGGTAGTTCTATTTGAGTAGCAGGACCTGTGCTTTAATTTTTTGCTCCTGTTACAAGGCCCACTCGTTAAAAAGATACATCAGTCATACGTAGCAGACTCGCATCAATCTTTCTGTGAATTAATTATGGGGCATTGAATAACAACTGTTATCAGCGGCGAACATGGTAGTCATGTCGATTGCTGTGTTGTTGTGTGTGTACAAGTATGTTGAATGAAATACACAAATTTATTTTTAATCACGAAGGAAATTAATTTATGAATAAGTACGTTAATTTTTGCATTTTCACCTACCTATATGCTAATGGATTTTATTTGTTTGAAAATGTGATTTGATTACGTGCGTGGTTTGCAAGCAAATGTTTTTGGGTGGTTTGGTTGAGTTCATCGTGGTGAAATTGGTAGCATTCTCGGCACGGATAGCCAGGAGATTATTCTCAAATCCCGGCTGGCATACCTGGAATAGTTTTCTTTTTATTTTGGGTTTCTAATAGAAACAAAAAATATTTTAAAGGCGTGTGCAACGTTCATTAATTATTTTTTGTTCACCTGTGTAAATAAATAAGTACATGGCCGCATAAAAGCCCTAAAATCATTTATCATACTCCTCGTTTACTTGGCTTTAGTAATAGCTGTTGGTTTTAGTAATAAATTAATAGCTGTTGTTCAAAATCGATTCATCAATTTTCTCGAAAGCGTTGACAGTTACGACTAAGTAACTTATCATTATTCATTTTCTTGTAAACAAGTAAACAAAGTTGGTGTAGGTGTGACATTCTATCAATCACTAAATGTTAACATCATCGTCATCACTGCCGGGCACAGGCCTCCTCTCAGAATGAGAGGGCTTGGGCCGTAGCTCCCAAGAGGCCCAGTGCGGATTGGGAACTTCGCACACACCATTGAATTGCTTCGCAGGTTGTGTAGGTTTCCTCACGATGTTTTCCTTCACCATAAAGCTAGTGGTAAATTTAAAATGTTATTTCGCACGTGAATTTCAAAAAAACCCAGAATTGCGAGCCGGGGTTTGAACCCACGGTCCTCTGCTTGAGTGGCCATAGGTCAAACTACTTGGCCACGGTTCTTGTCCTTTACTGGCAGGTTATGAAGAGTGATTAACAACGCCCCAATAACACAACCTCGGTTCCCCGAAATCCACAATGTAGATGCATTTCCCAAGTGTTTCACTGTATGTTGTGTGTTGTGTTCACTTTAGGAAACAAACTGACCTAGACCTGCTTACCTAGACCTTCAGGCTTTCCAAAGTTAGATTACCTGTTAGATTACCTTAGGGTAGGCTCGCGTGACTGACCTTGGGGCTCCGTAAACCAGTGCCAGGCGCTCGCTGACTCAGCCAAATTGATTCAGGCTATTTTTGTACTAACTTTGCCTAATCGGCGATATGTATGAGTGTAAAAATACTTGGAGCAATGTATGTACAGTGAAGGACGCTGAATCGCATACCAGAGTGGTTTCATAATCAATTTCACAACAGCAGAAAGGTTTCACCCTGGTACGCAATTCAGTTTCTTTGACTGTACTCGTAGGCATAACTAAGGTGACAATGAGATAGATGTACAACACTTTATAGACAGTACAATCAGATCATTAAATCAACGACATAAAATTTGGTACGGGAATATAGTTTGGATAACAATACAACACAGTCAACAAATAGGACCTACAGTTAAAAAAAAGCTTGTATTAAAAGCTATTAAAATAACAAAATATCAGTAAAATTCGTTTGGTGGTTTCGAAGATTATCGTGACTTATCTTGTTTGAATTAACTTTTAAATAATTTATTGAACCAGGCGTTACTTTGCAGAAGTATATCAGTGAACTAAAATTAAGTACTTTGCTTACACGCACGACCTTACGATATGTACGTCTATCTAACCTCCACACTGTAAGCACACACACAAATCTAACTATCACCATATTTAACACAACACTGACGCTTTTCAAACTTAACCAAAGTTCACCCTCAGAGCAATACAAACCGTTCACCAACCATGCTAGGAGATGCTAGACCGATTGACTTTTGTTTCCAGGTTTCGGTCTACGTCCATACAACCTCGGTCCTGATGCTTTAATGATCATATCGTATCCTGGCGAGCTGTTCATGAGACTTCTGAAGCTGATGATCCTGCCTTTGATCATCGCCAGTCTCATCGCCGGTTCCGCCAGCTTGAATGCAAAGATGAGCGGGAAAATTGCCGTCAGGACTCTTCTCTACTTTATAACGACGTCCATGTTCAATGCTTTCCTGGGTATACTTCTGGCAATGTTAATACACCCTGGGCAGCCGGAGTTGAGAGAGGACTTTGCTGTTGCAGTCGAGAGCAAAAGAGATCACAGTATTTTGGACAGTCTACTTGATATTGGTCGGTGAGTTGGTTTGATGGTTGCTTCTAAGTACAACTTAACCGACCAAATGCCAGTCGGCCATGCCACTTGCACGCTGAAGGATGAATATTTAACTAAAGAAGGAGAAATTAGCAATAAAAAAATTAAAAATAAAAATTTGATCATTTGATTTGACCAGTGACAAAGTCAACGATGGCTTAATGGCAACTATGGCAAGCCCGGATGATAATTTCTGTGTACATTTTTAAAGAAAGCACGGCACTTATAAATTGACCGTTTGATGAACGTTTCCAAACTCGTAATAAAATGTTTGGTTACAGGAACATTTTCCCAGACAACATAGTGCAGGCCGCTTTTCAACAAGCTCATACAGTGTATACGAAACAGCCGGCACTGTTTGCGAGAAACCTCACTAAGAATGGCACGGTACCTCTCGTCCGAGTAGTGTCTTACAGGTAAACACCGTGTCTAGCTGCGCGCTTGGTTTTATTTCATAATAATTTATGCAGTAAAATCGCCATTTTTTTTCAATATAATTTAAAATTGTCTTACGTTGATTTACTGCCAATGAATATATAATTTTGTCACTGAAAATTTGACGCGAATCTGCTTTGGGACCTAAATATAAATTTAATGATATTCATTCTGAATCGTAATCAACAGATGATAATGATGATGATGACGGAAATGATGTTGAAGAAGAAGATGATGATGATGATGATACGAATAATAATATTTTTCATCCAAATCTGTAAACAATGAAACTAGTTAATTCCGATAATAACAAAGATAATTTGATAAATGTATTTACTATCTAATGCATAATACTTTACTTTGACTTTACATAAAAATACATTAAAATTAGACCAATTTAAAAATATTACTAAAAGTATTGTATTGTACCTCACATTCTGCGCCCTGAAACCATGTTTTCAAAACGAAATTTGGGTTTCCGTGTCATTGGGTTGACGTCATTCATTTATATTGCTAGATCCGGCACCAACACACTTGGTTTGGTCTTCTTCTGCCTTGTCTTCGGGAGCCTGCTTGGCACGCTCGGCGCTAAAGGCCAGGTGGTTATTGACTTCTTCCAAGCCATCTTCGAGGTCATCATGAAGATGGTGACTGGGGTGATGTGGTTTACCCCAGTCGGGGTCAGCAGCGTCATCGCGGGGAAAATTCTTGGAGTTAGTAACGTGGGTATGTATCGTGATGAAGAACAGATAAATAAGAGAGAGAGAGACAAAAACATTTATTTATGTATACATATTCGATACACAGAAAAATACATAAGAAAGAAAAAATGAGATTTTGTATTTTTGAACATGAAACAATCGTGAAACTCACTCATATTAAATGATATCGCAACGGATAACACGACTTAAATCGAGTTTAGCTCGACATGTTTCGGGCTAATTCGTAGCCCTTCGTCATAGGAGCAACGCCACTCGGCGGCTGCTGCAACACGCGCACTCAGTTGTGTGCCCTTACAGGGCGTCATGGACCGACCTAATTGTACTTAACAGCTCATTATATTTATGTACATGACTTATACAAAAAAAAAAAATAAGTAACAAGAACATCGAATACCTAGTATAAATAGGACATTGATTGGACAACTGAGAAGTTAATTTAATTGTTAGGTTACTAGGTATTTCAGGCAGCTAATTTAACTGATTGGCTAAAAAATAAACACATGTAGCAACTGGACCCGTTTTAAATATTTAGCTAAGGTTTACCCTTGTAATAATAATAATAAGAATAGTCAATCAAACACATTTTTTAATCCTTGGACCCTCTTCCCATATTTTGCTAGATAGGGAGGGTGGGTTGGTCGTCAGTTGAAGATCAAGAAGAACATTCAAATCAAAATAAAATAAATGTGTCGTGGAAATCATAATACATATTTATAAGATCTTCCACACCACCACACCACACCACCACAAACCACATTTAATGCAAATAAATAAATTAATGTTAAATGAATGAAAATTGCTTAAAATAACAAGAGGTGTTCCACAAGGTTCAATACTAGGACCAATTTTCTATATTGTATTTTATTAACGATATGATCAATTTAGTAACTAACTCGTTGCGAGACACGAGTCCGATCTATTATGATATTAATCTTTTATTTGCAGCTCAAGTGATGTCCCAGCTAGCATGGTTCATAGCGACGGTGACGCTCGGCGTGTTCCTTTACCAACTGATTGTGATGCAGCTCATCTACTTCCTGTTCCTCAGGAAGAACCCCTACAAGTTCTACTGGGGGCTCTCCCATGCCATGCTCACGGCGTCTGCTACCGCTTCGACGTAAGTATTAGTTGAGTCACGTAATGCCGTTAGCAAAACGTGAATTTTATTAGTCCACAAGATAACTTTTGGCTAAAATAATAATCATTGCTTCGTCATTCTTTAAAAATCATCCAATAAAAAGTAAAAATTGTTATCCTGTAAGATGCAAAGGCTGTTTTTACGAGATTATTGTATTTGGATTGAAATTTTCCCCAGTGTATTCACTCTCATTGTCTTAAAAGTCTAGCAGAGATCAAAGAACACCAATTCATTTTATCTTTACAAACTTTGTTAGCTTCGTACAGATTTACTACAGTGGCATGCATTGCATCTCAGATATTTGGCTACTACATCTCAAGGAAGTGTATCGTCATTACAAGTGAATTTTCATCTGTGATTAGTTTCTTGATTGATATACCGAATTGAACTTTAGATCCGATGATACTAAATCACTTTCGGATTTTATTAAATTTGAAATCACTCAAAAGCTGTATAATACATAACAGCTGTATACAATAAAACATATTTTATAGATGCAAAAAGGCCAAAAAGGGATACTAAAAAATATCTCTTCACAGTGGAATAATGATTGCCTGTGTCTACGTTTGGCAACAAAAGGTTGTTCGTGTGGTCCATCCTTGAAACCAATAATAAAAAATACACTTCTTTACTGGAGCTGGATGCGATGCGTGGAGCCGAGGATAGGGCACTCATTGGATGAGACCTACGTCCAGCAGTGGACTGCTATAGTTTGATGATGATGATGATGATGGCATCCCTTTGTGCTCTCTCCTCTGTCGGTGTCTAGGGTCGGAGACCTGGTGACCTGACTCATAGGTTCATCCTAGTTCGGGCACCAGTCTTTGCCACACGGGTCTGACTTCTTTATGTAGTGACTAAGTAAGTACCAATGTAGAAAACTGTAACTGGTAGTGGTGAAGAAAAATAACTTAATTAAGTAATTATTATATTTTTTGTATTATTGCGTATACTATACATTTTTGTATTTTAATGGATTCTACTAAACAGTTATGTATCGATACCTCCTACGTATACTGGTACAAGTGACAAATTCCTGATTTTTAGTTTTTTGCAATTTTGTGATTAATATTTCCTTATTTACCTACCACAAAAAATTTGCACGGATATTCCTATTAGTTTTGGAAATAAAGTGACGTATATTAATGCATCTAACACCGTTTTGCTAATCGGTACAACGTATACTGAGGCAACCGACATGCACCACTATACGCGGCACCGATATTGTCGCGGGGCCGGGGAAGTCGAGTGTAACTGGCAGTTGCCGCAGTGTACGCGCTAGCGTCGCTGCGTGCGGACCGTTTAAACTGTTCTACGAACACATAATTTGATAGTATATATAAAAAAACATGTTTTGGTCTGAAAATTGCGGAGGGCAAGACCACAATAGCCGTATTTCTCATAGACAGTCATGGAAACTAAATCCAATGTGAAACCTTTTCGTGATCTATTTCGCTATGATTTCTTTGGCAAATGTATGGGATGTCAACATAACATTGGTAGTACAACGGTTCCACCCCAGTACCAGTACGTGATTCAGTTTCCTCGGCTATACCTACATGTACGCGTGCTAGAAATATAACATTGCAGTATTACATTGCATTCTGGTAGTTGAGCATCCCCAAAAGAAGGCGAAGGCATGCATGCTTTAATTAAAATGAGAACAGTAAATTTCAATATACCTACAGGTTGATAAAAAAAATCCTGTACTATACTGTAACCCATATTAGGGCTACTGATTACTAATACGATATAAGTGGGAAGACATCGAAATTAGAAAGTCTTCTTGCGACTCCACTTCCATGCAAAACTTTTTTTTTCGAATCACAGTATTTTTCTACTTGGATCATATTAGTAATTAGAAGCCCTAATGTGGTTTAAAGTATAGTACAGGTTTTTAATAACCCCCTATACACATTTTTTATACACACCTAAGAAATGGTACCTGGCTATGTATATGGCGAAAACGGGTAAACCGTATGAAGTTATAGAAGTTTCCCAAGACTCGGAAACAGACACAAATTTAAATCTGTTGTCAAGAAGACATTAATATATAAGGCTTATTATTAAAATTAATGATTATATCATGGATAGGGAAATTTGGAAATAATTCCGATCCGCATTGGCGAGTGCTTACTCCAAATAGCGAATTGAGAACTGTTTTAAATATGTAGTTGTGCTAAATACTTGTGATGTATAGATATCACTAAAATCTGACTGTAAATCTGTTTTCAAAATATACCTAGGTTTATTGCCAGACTCTTCTCAACAGAGGTTTTTTCGAACCGGTGGTAGATTTTTTTATATTCATAAGTGCTTGTTACAATCTAAATTGAATAAAGATATTTTGACTTTGACTCAATATTTCATGTCAAAACTTGGCTTAAGCAAAGTGCTAATCAGACTCGCGCACGAAGGGTTCCATACCATCTATACAACTTCATTAGGATTAGCAAAAAAATGGCAAAAAAATTACATTTGTTGTATGGGGGCCCCCTTAAATATTTATTCTGTTCTATTTTTTGTATATATATATTATATCGACTACAGTTATACATAATCTGTGAAAATTTCAACTGTCTAACTATCATGGTTCATGTGATACAGCCTGGTGACAGACGGACGGACAGCGAAGTAGTATATAGAAGTTGGGTTTCCGTTTAAAACCCTTTGGGTACGGAACCCTGAAGAGGCACAAAAAGCTAAACCGTTATGTGGATACAAATGGGTGCGATGCGATATATGTATCACATGAGGAACCTTTCACAATAAAATACGAGTACACATTTGAACAGGAATACGAATCCATTGAATGGGCTTCCATTAATTTAAAACACTTAATACAATTACTTTTTCTTTATAAAACCATTTATATTTCAAGTGAGGTTTTTATATAAAGGTATATTTCTGTATTTTGTATAGCACGTTTAAAACATTACTAGCGGTATATTGGTACAAGTGGCATGCTAATGTTAGCGTATATTGATGCAAGTGATAAAAACGTTTATAAATCAATAGATGAAGGTAAAAGAGCATCTGTTTTATTGTTCATTGCAAGCCATATAAGTATTTCATCTAAAAATTCATATACAATATAAAAATATCGTTAGATCAGTAATCTACGCATTACGCCGTATACTGGAGCAAGTGGTAATTAGCTCAGTATACCGCACAACTACAAGATGTAAAATACGCGTATAGTAGTGTATCTGCAATTTTCTCAAAAACTATAAGAAATTTCAAAATTCCATGAATACAGGTAGAAAGCAAATATTTTCTGAGAAAGTTACAGGTTTTGGAACCTTTGAACAGCTCTCCTGTAAATGTATGATTATGCACTTGTACCAGTATACGTAGGAGGTGTCGGTATAACCTATTTATTTAACATAATTGCTGCTACAAATCATCATTCGAATATAGCCAGGACAATAAAAACATGTCACATTTCTATTTCCTCTTAAATAATTATTAGTCATACTTAATCAGCCCTTTTGCCTTTATACTTAATTTGGTATCAACTGTATTATTTATACGTAAAACAATTTTATCTCTCTTCCTTCTTGCCTATGCGTGTAAATCTTTGGCAACAGTCCTAACTCCATCTTTTCTCATTCCAGCGCCGCAGCTCTCCCAGTGACCTTCCGTGCGATGGAGGGTCCCCTGCGCATCGACCCTCGAATCACCCGCTTCGTTCTGCCGATCGGCTGCAACATCAATATGGATGGCACAGCGCTATTTCTAGCTACTGCCAGCGTCTTTGTGTGCCAGATGAATAATATTGATCTGGGGTTCGCGCAGTTGGCTACCATATTGTAAGTATCACCATCTGGTTTACTCTTTTAACGGGTTTCTTCTATACTACGCACTTCCAGTACAATTGACGCCTTCACGGCGCTGTTAGGGAGGTCGCGTTTCTGCAGTGTTTCCACAATATTAGCCGAAGCACAATTAGTCAGTATTATTGCTGTGCTACGGAATAAAATGGCATCTCTTCTGACAAGAAACATTGTAGTAGCACTACGAGTTTCTTGTGATGTATGAATATTATTTTATTATTAAGAAAAAAAGAATAATGTACAAAATACATAATGGTCACTTGATATTAGGTAATGCAATTTTGTGAGAAATAGACCATCATTATAAGAGAATTCTAAACCAATCTGTAGATCTTCTCTCTATCTATCTAATACATTTAAACGAGCAATTCTTGTATATATAATCAGAATCTCGGAAACGTCTCTAACGATTTCGATGAAATTTGGTATGTAGTGGTTTTCAGGGATGAAAAATTGATCTAGCTTAGTGTTATCTCTGGAAAAACGCTTGGTACCGAGTTTTAGACCAAGCGGAGCTCGGTCGCCCAAGTATTGATCATAAAAAACAACATACAGTCGAATTGAGAATCCTCCTTTTTTGAAGTCGGTTAAAAAGTTTGCATAATTAATAGCTTCCCCCGAAAATTATGTTATTTGTATTATATCGATTGACCATTATGTTTGTATTTCGTACATTATTCTTCTTCAACTTTATTTATTTTAACAGGTTCCCCTAATGGAGTCACCGTATTGTTTAAATTCCTTTATTTTCAGCTTGACGTCAACAGCTGCTTCGGTGTCTTCAGCCTCGGTCCCGTCTGCAGCCATGGTACTGCTGCTAGTGGTGCTGGCGGCGGTGGATGCGCCGGCGCACGACGTGTCTCTGCTGTTCGCTGTGGACTGGCTCGTGTGAGTTTTTGAGTACTAATGAGAGAGTGAAACCTTTTCGTAGAAAAAGTCATAGTAACATCGCATTGTTTGACACGGGAATATTCATTCACGCTTACTGTGAGAACGTTCTACAGTGGATCAGGAATCAAATGGTTCTGTACTTCAGAGAATTTTGAATAATTAGCTAGATTCCTAAGTCGTGACTTTTTATAACAGATGTTGTGCCAACTGAGGCAAAGATTCCAGTGTTTTGATTTGGAAAAAATATTTTTAGGTTATTCAAATTCATTTTTATACTGAAAAATTTTTAGTCCGCACTCGGGATGTCTCGGTTTAAATCTTAAAGGTAATTTACAAAAGAAATACGACAAATCTCTATTTGTTTTGCTTTTTACTATCGAGCTTTTTAACTTGTCTAATATACAAAGCCGGAGTAGCCGTTGTCGCAGCCATGACCAAATCTTGATTTCAATCATTGTAGAATTGCCGAGTGGAGATAATTCTACTGTTGATGATTATAAAGTGATCAATATCATGGATTGATAGATATATTCATTAACATTTAAAAAGTACCTAACTTATAAACACACATGTCAGATAATTATGAAAATTTTACAAAAGGATAGGAAATTTAATATAAATTCACAAAACGTTAAAATGTCGTACATAAACTAAGAGTATAAGAGTATATTATAAGTATAATTTTTCTATCATTTGGTCTAATATTTTGTGTTGAATAAATACTTTATTCAGACCAAAGTCATATTTCTAAATAATAAAATATCGTCAAATTTTAAAATTAGAAACAATTTCTAAAATAAATAAGGGCAAAGTTACAAAAATATGTGTAGGTTCACGAGTTTGTTCACTATATTTATGCAGGTTTTGTAACTTTACCATACTTATATCTCTTTGTAGTAGTTTGTAGTCGTCTAAATTACTGTATTCTCTTCAGGTACGAGTATTCTTATTGTCCATTTTTACAGCACAAAATTAAGCTATACTTAACCTTATTTTGACAGTGATCGGATACGCACCACTAACAACATGCTCGGCGATTGTTATACAGCTGCGGTGGTGGAGCATCTGTCGAAAAAGGAGCTAATGGCTTGTGACGCTGTCACGACGGTAAGACAAACATCCGCAATAACTATAGCATAGGTGATAATTTAAGTAATGACTGAAAACCTGTTTTTATCTCAAGTTACCCCAGTACCTACCCACTCTTTTTTTATTTCAAGTTAGGTACCGTAAACTGCTTCAACTTTGCCCTCTGGCCCCAACATTACCTGATTCGATTTAGTCCATAACTTAGCACCCTTTAGGTTTTAAAACTTTTATCCCCCTGTAATAATAATTTTAAAACTTTTATCCCCCCGTAATAATAATTCCCGTGTAGATAAAAGTTTAAAACCTATAAGAGTGCTAAGTTATCGACTCTAAATCAACTCGGGCAATGTTGGGCCCAGAGGGCAAAGTTGAAGCAGTTTACGGTACCTTAAATATTTCAAAAACTATTTGTATGTTTTGCTAAATCAGTAATTCTACTTAATTTCTAAGTATACACATTCGTGAATTAAACGTCATCCTACGAGTAATTTTTGTGGTCCTAGAAATCGTGCAGGTGAGTATTGAAAATATAAATAAACGTAACTTTAAGCGAGGGTTACTCAAGTGGGTACGCGAAGGGTTCGCTATTTCGACGGTAGGGGTTCGCGACAAGTTTACGTGACCCCACCAGGCTGCAAGACTACAAGATGATTAAGATTTTTTTATTTTTTGTATTTTATTTCAACTCCAAATTTGTTCCTTATTTTTTGTTATTTGTTGTTGTTTGTTTCAGTTTGTATTTTCGTTGGCAAGAATTCTTACCTATATTGTTACCTTTTAGAAATAAATAATATCATTTATTTGATGATGATTGAAATAAATCAGTCAAGTTTATTACTTTCTTTGGGGGGGGAGGTGTGTTTGCATGTTAGAAACTTTAACAGGGGTACGTTGGAGTTTGTGAATGCTTTAAGCGAAGCACTTTCTAAGGTGCATGACTGTGATCTATGTATAATCAAATTAAGGTTTACGTGGATTAAGAGTTTTTCACTACCAAACATTAATTCTCGACGAATTAATATAAAAAGCGATTCATGGTGATTTGATTTCCATTCACTACCACTTTTCAATGTCGAACGCCTGATTTTTTTTAAAAAGCAATTACATGACTTTACAACTTACTGATAAAACTTGAACGCACTTTTTCAGGAGCCAGTTGCCAATGGTCTCATCCCTACACCAAACACAGAAGACGAAAGAATAGGAACCCCAGTCAAGAAGTCCATCACATCAGACGACATAATTATCGACATGCATTTATCCAATCAAACTAGTAATAGTCCCGTCAAACGAATTTAGCTCTTAAATAATCACCCAAGAGACTGCGTTTTGAAATCATTTTTCTAAAAAGACAATTTTCAACATGTCCAAGTTTTAGATTTGATGTTCACTTGTTAACTTTTCTAGGATCAGTGGTTTCAACGTTTGTTACATAAATAGTGATGCTAAGACTGGAAGTTGATTTGGAAATAATATTATAGGACTGAATTAGTGAAATGAAACAAGTAAATAATAATGTGCTTCCCAATGATACAGTCAAGTGCAAAGATATCGACACGGTCAAAGTAACAAAAATATGTATACACGACCTTAATGTTAAGTGCATAAAGTCGTGTACCGTAAGGTCGGGATTCTTTGTCCCATTTCAGGTTACTTTGGCCCATATGAAAACCACGTAAAAACATACTATTAACAGAGTCGGCTCGTCAAAGTATTTGACTTTGGCACATTAATTGCAGATACGACTCTGTTAATAGACACCGTCGATAAAATAAAGCGGAAAATAAAAACAAGCAAACGTGATCGATCAATTAATACCAATCACATGGCAGAGAACCATAATAATTCTCAAAGCAATAATAAAACCAGGACCGAGTTATTATATCCAAGGGCCAAAGTACCTAACCCTTCAGGGCCAAAGTACCCCGACCATACGGTATACATATTTTTGTAACTTTGGCCGTGTCGATATCATTGCATTTGACTGTACAAGAATACATGAAATAGAAGACAAACTAAAAGTTGTCATTGTCTGACAAAGACTGAAGAGAAGGACGGTACCGTATAGGTTGTTTCATAAGGTGAGTACAGTTACCTACTCAATCAATCCTTTACAGTTCCAATCTTCAAGTGTTTCAAGGGCTACAGATAACTATTTTATTTTAACTGCGGTAGTATATTCTTCAAATGCTTCTGAATCTACTGATATTTTAGTTAAGTACAGTAAAACTAGACCGGTCTAAGTGTAGAGCCTTGGAGGAGGCCTATGTCCAGCAGTGGACGTCTTTTGGCTGACCTGATGATGATGACAGTAAAACTAGAATGTTAACGTCCCTCGGGACTCGTCAGTTTTCATAGTTTTCCTGAAGATTCAAATAAGAAAGAAAAAGAAAACCGATCTTTTGTTTCGAGTTCCGAACAACATTAGCAAATTAGTTTATTGCACAGTCAACGTCATAAATAAGTGATTACTTTTGTACCTTCTCACTTTAACGTCATGTTTGAAAAACCATACGAAATCATGTAAACTGAAAGCGAAAAGGTACAAAAGTGATCACTTAGTTATGACGTTGACTGTACATTGATATTCAGGTAACTACAGTGGTTTCTTTTATTACATTGAATATAAAACAAACTACATCACAGATGCTGAATTGGCGCTAGGAATCTTAACGTGATAAATACATCACCATGTTTACCTACCACTACATGGGTAAATTTATTTTGTTAACGAATACTCGAAACTATCATTTTCAAACTACGTAGGTAATTTCTGATTTTTATTGCCAAGTGCGATTTATATGCAATGTACCTACACCTCTGTATGATTGTTGCTGTAGAAAAAAATACTACGGGTAAAACCTTAAAAGTTAAACTTACTAAGGTAGAAAGAATATTTTCAATATTAGCATTACCATTGATATTATACCTTTCGTAATCAATATTTTCGAAAATATCGTTAATTTTAATACCAAAATTGGTAATACCGAGACCACCACCAGCATTGTACAAGTGTTCCATTTGTAACTGATGAACGTAAGGTGACTTTACGTACTTAATGTAATGTTATGAGAAGTTTGAATGTGTTATTTTCAATCATAATTTGTATTATGAGAAGAATAGTTAATACTACAAAAAAACCTTAGGTATAGTTTCACAATGTCTGTCGCATAGCTTACCTCTAGAGATCTAGCGAGTGCTAGGTTTAAACACACTTTCAAATAACTAAAATAAATTCAAATACTCTTACTACAAGACAAATCTCCCTATATCTGAAAAATGATAGGTTCACAACTACAAACGTAATATAAGTAGTATATTAAGTATAACGACTTTAAAAAAAGCTATCACAGTTAAGTAGGTATGATTTTCAAGTTAAGGAGTAATAGGTACTTATTTACTTAATTGATATGACCCGAAGTAGGTATTGGCTAACAACACCAGACTACGCCATGCTTTACGATTTTCGCCTGCTCTTGCCAGTTTTCGACCCAAGATCAAAAAGAATAAAAATGGATCAAAAGTTAATTTTGAATAATAGCCACATCTTCGTACAGAACTACACTGTATACCAACGCACATTGGTTGTTTTTTTGGAAACCTTTTTTTGCTCATAGATTATAATTTATTGAAAAGAATATTGTCAAACTTAAAGTAATTTAATGATAATTTTAATAACATAAATAGACTGAGCGAGTTGAAGTGGTAGTAAAACATCGTATCTGGTAGTTGTTAGATAAAAAAATACAACCGAACTTATAACCTCCTCCTTTTTTTCAAGTCCGTTAATTACATGACTGTAATTCTTAATTTTTGTATAGCTTTGTCTACTGAAATGTTTATATGTCAACAAAACTCTAATAATCGTGTTTCCTTAGATGGCGATATAACTGCAAGAACTATTATGACAAAGTCTGGAAAGTAAAACATTCAAATTCTCATAACTTGTGCAGAAATACGAGTATGTCACGCTTTAGGATCTAACATTATAAACTTAGACTATAGATACGAGTAAAAAAGAGTGCTTTAGGAGTAGGACGCAGATTACAGTTCAAATTGTCACGGGATATAGAATTATAATGGCAATGTGCTTTATATGTTGATGATATCAGTGATATTGAAATGTACTGAGAAATGTTCAATGAAAAATTCCGTCGTCATGAATTTTTTTGACGTTTAAGTTAAATTTTATTTGTGAAAAGTCAAAATTGAATCCGATCCTATAAAAATATTAAGTAACATAAAAGTGTGAAGTTAATGCGACATGTGGGATAGTTTATTTTCTTGAAATTACTTGACGAGAAAAGTGTGACTATTGAACTCAGTGCACGTTGCTTCTGAAGCTAGCTATGGTAGGTCTTTTTTCACCTTTAGTACAAATAAAAAGGCAATACACGTTACGGTCAAAAGTACGGTAGAAAATTGACATCACTTGATGATTTGTTTCGGTGGCAGTAGATTTAAGTGTATATTTCAAACAAAACAAGTTTTAATTTCAGCGCCATCTTTGGATGAAAACGTAGTTTTAAATGTTGACAATAGATGGCGCTGGTAACAAACACTTTACAGAGCACTTCACTTCTATATCCCTGTTCAACTGTCTGTGAATCAATTTTTGTGAGGATACTTAAACTGTAGTGATATAGGCATTTTTAGTTATAAGTCACTATCATAAGCCAGGTGTTTAACTATTAGAAAGTAGGAATGTTCACAATAATGCAATTATTGTAATGGCCTTACACAAATAATCATCATTAGAGTAATATTTATTTATATTTATTGTCATCAAAAAAACTATTGAGTTCGTTTGTATCATGGTAGACATTATACATACAATCGTAAAATTGTATCAAAAATATGATTTTGATAATCATTTACGTGCCTAGTACACCATTAGTATTACTGTATCAATATCCAACTGTGATATATCATTACTTGGTAATATTTCATTCGATTCATTAATTAATGAACATGTGCAATGATAAATAAAACCAATTATAAAATTTGCAACATTTTTATTTTCATTTAAACATTATTGGGGCATTTTAGATCTTAAAACTAGGATTTTATGAACAGATTTTTATTTACACTTCTTTTAACTGTTACTACAGGAAATTACACCTTTTTAGATACAATCAAAACTTAGACGGTGCATTATTGATATTCTTGATACTAAGATGAAGATCACAGAACAACTTTCTAGATTTACAATGGTCCTTGTGGATCCACATTTTTTTCTCTAGCAACGAAACGTAATGCGGCAAAAACATGAGCATGGAAATAACGAGTACAATTTTTCTATAAAGGTACTTGAAGATTTAAATAGAGTACCTACTAAATTTTTGGCCAAAGATTGCTGCCAAGAGCTGCATAAAATACGTATTTTTAGTATCTATATTTCACTGTTTTTTTTAGAAGATAAATTTCCAATCATATCTGAGTCGGACATCTTATTGATTCAAAATTAAGTAGCACGCTCAGAAATTTTGTGACTGCATTTTACTATGTTACAACTTTAGCAAAGCACATTCGCAATAATCTTACTTTAATCTTATAGCTTACAGTAAAGCTGATTCGTTTGTTTTAAAATATAAAAATAACATGGCAGTCTTCAGTTTATACTTTACAAGGCACTAAACATACAGACTAATATTTACAGTTAACAACTTACAACCCGAACGGATATATTTACATTTACCGTAAAAATCGGTAATAAGCGCTTAACAGATCACTTTGAGCATATTCAGGGCGTTAAAATGTACAACATGCACAAAATGATTAAATAAGTATACACTAAGCCGATTACATCGGTCGAATAAATATTACTATCAATACTTATAGGCATAACAGTCAATCTGATATTTACAAATCATTACAATTAAATTCATATCCTCATAGTGGAGTGAGTTTTTCTACTAGCTGTGTTTGGGGGTAAGCCCGGGCCTACTAAAGGCGACATAGATGGTGATCGAGTAGCTAAAGGAGATAGAGATGGTGAAAACGAAGGAGACATAGCCGCAGCGGCAGAAAAGCCACCAGGCACATCATGACTAATGGGCGACCTAGGCAATAAATGCTGAGGTTGCCTACATGAAAGCGACGGAGCCGGACAACTCCTTGGAGCTACAGTAGTTAACAAAGGAGGCGGCACACTCTTACCACCAGAAATTGAAGTCCCTTTACTCTTAGCACTAGATGCACCACTATTACCACTTTGTAAAGAAACCGCGTCATCCTTAAGACGAGCAATTTCAGAAAATACATGCGCTAACGGTTGATATTGTGGCCCCCAATCTAACAGGTAATCCCAGTTGTAGCTTCCAGTTAGTTCTTCTTCTGAATGCACTATTGAGCTTAAACTGCCAGTCATAGATGGCCCAGCCGTGGGAACTGCTGTGTTTTCTCCTGGAGCACTGGGGAATGCACCCAACGCCATGGCCCTATCTACTGCTGCACTGGCTTCATCAGCACTACTTGCTCTTTCACTTCCGGTTACTTCATTAAGCTTTGCATATATAAGATTAGTGATATCGTTTTCATGAGCACCATCTTCATCGAATATATGCATTGGATCAATGGACCCATGATGTAACAAAGTATCTTTGTTGTTTACATTTTCTGAGCATCTTCTTGACGATGTTGATGCTCCACCACCAGTGCCTGTATCTATTATGCCCAGACGAGCTAAATATTCTTGAGTGTTATGTACAGAAACATCTGATAAATTATCATCATCGACTCCGTCTTTCTGTCTATGGATACCAGAGTCTCTTTGCAGTGGCCCTTCGTTGATCATTCTTATTTCTTCATCTTCACCATCTTCTCCATCTTCAGCAGAGCCTCGACCACTGGAGCCAGATTGATCGGATCCTGATAGTTCAGACGTAGTAGCAGCGCCTGAATTAGAGCTAGCCGTATGTGGTCCGTACGGGGGAATCTCATCATACTTAGGAGGCGCAAATTGGTTTCCAGCGTTTACAGGTCCAGTGTTACGTATGGGAATAGTATCAAAAGCACTTGGGTCTACATAACTATTAGTAGCGCCTACTCCTTCAGAATTAAGTCCGGGTTTATTTACTTTTTTGTGTCTTTTATTCTTCATGTGTAAGAATAAAAATGCTGCTGCAAATATAATTATGATGAATATAAATACTATAAGCAACCCTAGTGCCCAATCTGAGAGTCCGCTGTTTGGAGCAGCTGAAGTATCTCTCAGATTAATATCAGAAACAATTGCCAATGAATCAGGCAAAATTTCAACAGCAGTCTTGTTTGTTAGTGATCCTTGTCTACCAGAGCTAGCTGTGATCACTAAACTAATGGATTTATCAGATCCAAAGAGGTTTTGCACGGATTCCACTCTTTTCTTAAGTATTATGACACCAGTCGTTCTGTTAATTTTGAAATATGAGTGAGATGTCGACAGCTGGTAGACTATTCTTCCATCTACTCCCTTGTCTCTATCTATGGCAGTAGTTTGGCCGATGACATAACCAGCAGGCAGTGGTCCTTTCTTCGGAATGGGAAAATTGTATGTTTTCTGAGTAAACTGAGGATAGAATTCATCACGACTTTCAATATCAATCCTCACTTTGACAGTTGAAGACTTTCCGCCCATATCAGAAGCTTTGATAGAAAATTCATATTTGTTTTTCTGTTCATAATCGAAAACAGCATTCGTATTGATTAATCCTGTTGCCAAGTCAACTTGAAACATTTTCCACGAATCATCGTTTCTATTATAATTTGTAGCTGTCGGTACTATTGTGTAATTTAGTTTCCCATATTTCCCTTTGTCTAAATCAGTTGCTCTTGCTGTAAATACGGAAGTACCAACTCTTTCATTCTCGGCTACTGTTTCAAAGTATTCGTTCACAGGAAAAGCTGGAGCATTGTCATTTTCATCAATTATGCCAACTTTAATGTATAAACCGTTGCATAAAGACGGTATGCCTTGATCGCACGCAACTATAATAAGTTTGTATTCTGTATTGCCAGTATCATAATCTAGGCTCTTATTTACTGACAAAACACCTGTAGTAGGGTGAACGAAAAAAAGTTTTTCATCATCACCAGATGTGATGTTATAGATGATCGCAGAATTTGGTGTTCCATACAAATCCGCATCAGTTGCTGCTAACTTCGTCAATGTGAATCCAGGTTTTGCATCCTCACTAACAGTCAGCTCAAAGTCACTCGTGGAAAACACTGGAGAGTTATCATTAGCATCAGCTACAGTAACAAAAACAGTTATTGACGTTTTGTTCTGCGAATAAGAAATTAGTTTTCCTTGTTCCACAGCAGCTAGTCCAAGGACGTATGAATCTTGGGTTTCTCTATCAAGTTTGTTGACTAAGATCAAAGCTCCATCAAGCGTGACATCGAACACGTCGCCTTCGTTGCCAGATGTGATATGGAACTCCAGATTATATTTCTTGAGGACATCATTGATACTGCCAATTTGAAGCAGCGACGAACCTCTTTCTGTGTCTTCGTGGACAGTAATCCTGAAAAACATTTTTTTTTCATTTAGTAACCCATCACTAAGAGTTTATTTGTAATTTAATGGACATTATTCCTTGAAACAAAATTTATGATAAATGTGAAACTGAATAATTTTATCTTTTTTGTTACAAATAACGTTTAAGTGTTATTATAGGTTTTGTGTTGATCAATATAATTAATAGAAAAATGTTTGATTGACCATAAACTTTATAGTAATTTGTAGTCATTACCTGTAGGTATCTTGTCCTATAAAAGGTTTGATCTCTGATGATGCACCAGTACTGATCCTTACGGCAGCTACAGCGCTTCTATTAGGTTTACCATGGTCAGTGGCTACTATTGCCAACTGTGTATCTCTTTGGCTTGGCAGCGCACTGTAGTTCACAAAAATGGCCCCCGACACCGCGTCTATATAATAACTCTTGGTTTCACCAAGAATTGAGTAAGATATCTTCCCGTTGTCATCGCTGTCTTTATCTTTGGCGCTGACGGCACCAATTTCTACGTTGCCTGTGCCTTCTGAAATGTTGAAAAAAAAAGTTGTTTAAATAAGGTACTTGTTAATGTTGCTACAACACAATTAGGTGAACAAAGAATTTCCAGAAAAAAAAACATAACTATTTCAATAATGTCTGTCTAATGTCTAGTTTAGTTTGAATTTTTATCACACAAAATATAAATAAAATTTACCTGGTAAGATCCTATTGTAAGATATTTCGTCAAACACTGGCGAGTTGTCATTCACATCCAAAACGTTGATAGTCAAAGTCGTTTTAGCCACGTGCTCATTGTCCGACACGCTCACATTTACTTCATACACCTTTTTGGTCTCAAAATCCAAAGCCTTATTCAAAACAATCTTCCCACTGTATCTGTCAATCGAGAATCTGTTGTCTCCTTGAGATAGAGAATACTTGAGGGCAGGATACGTGTCGACGTCGTTCGCCGTAACGGATGTCAGCACTGACCCCACTTCCGTTCCTGCAAAAACATAAACAAAAACGTCAAAAGATGTCCACGATACTTTCTCGATTTCTCGTTTAAACGGAACGGCTGCCGTTTTAACGATCAGCAAAATAAACTCTAAAACAAAACCGCTGTCGGCGTACAATGATATAAAAAAAGAAAACAAAAAGCGACGCGGATCTTTGGGGAGGCACCGCTTAAACATGCACTCGAAAAAATGTAATACCATCCAATAAATATTGATCCTTAAGGAGTCCCTTTTATTTAATCTCAGCGCTGGAATCGAAACGTCGCGGACTCGCAGAGTTGGGAATACAAATTATGTAAAATACCTCCCTCTTTGTACGACGCTTTTTGTTCTACCAATTTATTTCGAAAAGTCGATAGGCCGACCTACAGCAATTTAAAACAGAATACGTAAACGAGTGTAAAAACTTGGAAAACAAACCTTCTGATACTGCAATGATGTTCGGTGGCGGGAAGGTCGGCTGGTTGTCGTTGACATCGACGACGTTGATGCGTAATGTGGCCGTGCCAGTCATCTGAGGATCGCCCTCGTCCGTGGCTATCACTGTCAGTTTGTACGTCTCTCTTATCTCGCGATCCAGCACTATGTTCGTTTTGACCGACCCCGAGAACGCAGGCTCAATAATAAACGCGTTATCGTGGTTGCCGTCTACTATGTGGTACAGGATTCTCGCGTTCATTCCCCGGTCGCTGTCCTTGGCTGCGAGCTGCACTACAAACTCGCCCTTAGTGTTCCCTTCGAGAACGTTCGCGATGTATTGCTGTTGCGTAAATCTGGGAGCGTTGTCGTTTTGGTCCAACAGATTTATTGTTACGTCGCAGTAGCCGTATAAGACCGGCGCGCCCTCCGTCCGCGCGACCACGACGAGATGCCGCGTCGGGCCCGGGTGCGATTCGTAATCCAAATTAGCGGAGTTATTCACCTTTATGACGCCGGAGTTAGAGTCTATTTCGAACGCGTACTGGTCGTTCCCGTTTCCGAATTCATAAATTACCCTTTGGCGTCGCCCGTCGCTGCGAACTGCCGTTACTTGCAACACGTCTTTACCATACGGTAGATTTTCTTCAATAGTAACATTGTAGCTCGTATTTTGAAAGTTTAATAAGGGCGTTTGATCAGAATTTTCACCGATTCGAATCTCAATTAGTCCGATAGAGCTTTGTGGCGGATTTCCTTTATCTTTAGCCATCACTTTTAGATGGATGAGTTTACCGTTTTCGCTGGCTAGGCTTTGATTGGCTGTTAGAACACCTGTTGTTGGGTTAATTCGAAATTTATTGTTAGATGTGTCTACAAGTTCAAATAGTATTTCAGCATTGGTGCCGATATCATTATCTGTGGCAGAAACGCGAAGCAAGCTTTGTCCAGGTGGACTGAAAGTAGGGATTTGTTCTTTGAATGGATATTTTGTGAAAATAGGTTTGTTATCGTTTACATCTGTAATAGATACTTCAACGGAAACTCTTTGAGATCGAGCAACGTATCGGCCTTCATCTGTAGCCACAGCTTCAAAATGGTACAGGTTCTTTTCTTCTCTATCAAATGACCTAGAAAAAAAGAAAATGATTAAATTAATGTTGAAAGATAATGCAATATTTACGTCAAAAATGTTTATATTTCATCTATTTTTATTTTTACTTTGATGAAGGCACTTACCCAGTGGTAAAAATGATTCCCGTCTTATTGTCAATCCGGAATAATCCTTGACTTTCGTTTGCCAACGAGTAAACAATACGTTTGTTGAATCCTAAATCAGCGTCTGTTGCTCTGACTTTAATGACTGAAGTATCCAACTGAGCATTTTCCGGTATAGCCGCAGAATAATGACCAGTGTCAAAAATTGGATCATTATCGTTTTGATCTTCAACCAATATGGTAATATTACAAGATCCTTGTAAAGCCACTGGTGAGCCATGATCAATAGCAGTAATAGAAAGATGATACTTTGACTGAGTCTCTCGATCCAAAGTCTTTGCTGTCAATTGACCAGTTGTATGATCAATTGAGAATTTATTTCCACTATTACCGGATGTGATACTGTACGTTACGATCCCATTGGCACCAATATCTTTGTCTGTAGCGGCGACAGTATGAATAACATCTGGTTCATTATTTTCTGGAACTGCTAGGGGGTAGCATGATCCAGTTTTAAAAGTTGGCGGATTATCATTTACGTCCATAACGCTTACGCTAACAGTAGTTACGTCAAAATTTGTTGTTGATTGAAATGTACTGGAATCAGTGACGTAAACGGGAAAAGTGTAGAGATCTTTTTCTTCTCTATCGATTTTAGATTTTACAGTAATAGTACCGCGATGTTCATCTATCGCAAACTTGTCATCGGCCACTCCTGATGGTATAACGTATATCAAATTTCCTGAAACAAAAAAAAATATTTTCGTAAAAAAATCACAAGTATTGCATTAATTAAGTTACACATTAGGTTTTTACTTACCAGCATTTCCTCTAGATGATTTCGCGTTGAGTCTTGTAACGAAGCTTCCTGGTCGGATGTCTTCACTGATATTAGCTTTGTAAAATGAGTCCATAAATCTTGGAGGAATATTAGTGGATTCTTGTAAATTCAGTTGAAGCATCATATGACTTTGTCTAGGAAAGGGAATGCCGTGATCTGATGCAGTAAGGTTAAGATTATACTCTCCAGATCTCACTTTTCCACTGTCAGAAGAAAACTTTTTTGACAGTGTAAGTCTTCCAGTATCGTATTCCATAGAAAAATATGCATGGTCATTTCCGCTAGATATATAATAAGATACTCTGCCATTGTCACCTGTATCAGCATCAATAGCTAACGCTTGATACAAAGTGCCAGTTAATGTATTCAAGGACACTGATGCTTTATTTTTAGAAACAAATTTTGGTGCATTATCATTAGCGTCAGTTACAGAAATATGTACTGTGGCTAATGTTGACATTCGTTCAGTTAAGTTGATCGCCATATCAGTAGCTTCAATAACGAGCCAATATTCTTTTAACACTTCAAAATCTAGAGCTGCAGTAAGCGTCAGTGAGCCAGTTAGTGGGTCCAAAGCAAATGTTTTATATGAAGATGGCAATAAAGACACGACTTTAAAATTTAGCTCTCCATTTGCACCAGCATCAGTGTCTTTGGCGGTAAAATTGTAGATAATTATTCCTAAAGGAGTTGTTTCTGAGACTTCTATGTTAATTGGATCTTGAGCCCATTGTGGTGCATTGTCATTCACATCTACAATTTCTATTTTAACTGTCACAGCGCTACTCTGAGGATTGTTAGTAGCAGACGTATCTAAAGCTCTGACTTCTAATCTGTATTCATCTTGAACCTCTCTATCTAACTGCCTGGCTACAACCAAGGAACCCGTTCGTCTATCAATTTCGAAAGTCCCTGGTAAATAGTCGGTAGTTAAAGGCATAAGTAGATAAGATATTTGTTTTTCTTCGCCATTTAAAAGATTCTCATGAATGTCGTTATCACAACATGCCACAGTACCCACAACATGACCAATGTCAGCATCTTCTTTCACCTAAAACAATTAATAATTACTTAGTAATTTTATTTCAAAAATAAATAATTCATTAAAATACAAATCATAGCCCTCTTATGTTTCTTAGTAAAAACACGAATCTTATTATAAATGAATACGCTTGAATTAAGGCAATTAGATATTTTACTTACTTTAAATGACAAACTGGAGCTTGTAAATGTAGGTCTATTATCGTTTAGGTCTAGAACCTCAACTTTTAATTGTCTCACTGTTTGTTTAGGAGGCTTCCCACCATCAGTTGCTGCTACAGTCAGTCGATAAATAGATCTTTCTTCATGATCTAGAACTGAATTAAAATTTATAAATCAGTAACATCAAAATATAGGTTTTTCTATAATACAGGTCACTACAAACGTAGCAAATACAACAATCAGAGACTTATTAAATATAATAAAAGGATAAAGCGTTAAACAATATACCTGTACTAGTCTTGATAACCCCAGTTTTTGGATCAATTACAAAAACGCCAAAGCCATCCGAATCTCTGTCATTAAGAATGGAATAAGTAACTGATGAATTAATCCCATGGTCTCTGTCTATTGCTTTCACTCTCGCGACTTCAGCTCCTGGTTGCTGTTCCTCTCTAACACTGACGACATCTTCTCTTGGATCTATGATTTCTGGTGCATTGTCGTTGACATCACTTATTTGAATAGACACTGGGACTCGGCTAGAGCGAGCAGGAGTTCCTTGGTCTTTGGCTTCAGCAAACAGAGAGTAAGAAGACTTTAATTCCCGATCAAGATAGTCTTTCGTTGTAATGATTCCTGTAACAAAAAGTTCAATTATCATTATCTCAATCCTATTTATGTCTCACTGCTAGGCAGAGGCACAGACCTCCTCTCGGAACGAGAGGGTTTGGGTCGTAGTTCCACGCGGGCCCAGTCCGGTTAGCGAACTTACTTGAGTTTTAAAAATAATAAACAAATTTTAATACAGAATCTAGATTAACTCTTGGTACCTTAATAACGCCAATTCACGTTCTAAATAAATTTACGACAAGAATTTTGTCAATTTCAATTCCATTATGGCGATAACCTAACCCGAAATTAGGCATTCATAAAAGAGATCGCTTGCGGCAGAATAGCTATGATTATCCCAGCCGAGCCGTATTGGGAACCTAAAAATCGTGATGACAGAAACGGTGAAGGATGATAAACGTGATTTTATGGATCCAGCACAAACTAAAGAAGACTTTAAAATCCCTGGTTTCTGAGACCATTTTCCTCAGCTTGTGGATGAAGTTGTCGACCAATAATAAGATGTGGCAGGGACTGCCGTAATGAGAGACGCGGAGCGAGCTTTATAAAAAAAAGCGCATCGTTATTTTCGACGCAGTTACATCCAAGCAGGATTTTGTTTCGATTATATGTAAGGTAGAATTAAGGTGCGACCAAACCACTGCTTAAAAAACGGTGACGGCACGGAATCGCAGTGACGCACTGTATTTATCGCATGCTCTCCACACCGCTGCTTAAAATACGGAATCGCAGTGACGTGCCGTAAACGCCAGGACTTTAACAAAAGTCTTACCCGTCACTGCGATTTCGCACCGTTAGCGTATTTTAAGCAGCGGTTCGGTCGCACCTTTACTCATTTTCTCGCGCTATCATTCATATAGAGTGGCGAATTAATAAAAACAATTCCACATTTCTCAGAGTCACAATTACATATTTAATTCGCCGACGATATACGCGTCATTGTTAAAATTTATAGTCACCCTTTGGAGAGTCGGATTCCAGCAACATTTTACACCTATTACTCATTTCAAAAGCATATGAAAATAAAAGGTATCCGTCAACCGAACGAGTTGTACGACCGGCCAACGTCCTACACGTACATTTGTAACGTACGAGCTTTAATGCCCGACGACAGTATCTGGCCCTCTGAGGCTGTAATAAAACATAGCAGAGAATAGCCAGGCTTCTACATAGTAATATTTTAATAATAGTTAATGGCGGGTCAAGCCGCGTGCGCAAACGACGACGTTTATAACTCTCGATTGACGCGCATATATTCATTACAGCCGCCTCCCGGAGCGAAGATAGTCGCGACCTTTCCGTTAAAAATTGCCATAAACGATTGATTAATAATCGAGCAAACGCGCCAACTGTTAAGTGGGTAATTCGATTACTCGGATCGATCTCAGAATCGATTCGCGTCTGATGGTGCCGACGAATGGAATCAACAGGTTCTCTGCGATTATGCACATAAAAGGGCGGAGTTTTTGCCTCCGAAAACATTGTAGAAGCAGCTGTTTGGATCAGTATTCAGATCGTAGCCAATCGGGTCCACATACAGACGTCATTCGGAATGATTTACGAATTTGCCGGCGACAGGAGGGTAGACACCCGCTAACTAGCTCGCGGGGTGTCGATCCGCGATAAGCCGAATTGAGACGGAACGGGGGGCCATTCATCAGTCAGTTATCTGAAGATGCCAACCCCCATTTTTGCGGACGCCCTTATTGAGAAAGAAAAATGGCGATTTTAATGATAAGGTCTGAATCTCATCACTGGAGAAATTGTTTACTCAAAATGTTTGTTTTCTTTGACAAGAAATATAGTCTCTAGACCTTTGTGAACAATACTTTAATTCCTAGATCATTTTGTATTTCATAACGGCGGAAACATGAATTATTTACCTAAGACCCATTTAGGAGACCCACTTGCTCGTTTGCTATCCAGTCTTAAAATTAATGTTTATTGTTACCTATTTAGTTTATTTGCGTGATTCCCACACAATTGTTTTTTTACTTGTAAAGAATCTTAAATGATAATTTCTGAACTGCTTAACCCGGTTATTTCATACCCAAGAATAGTTTTCGTTACTCTCCACGAAATCGCAAGAAGGCGATATTCATGGGAACATCAACTATGCTCCCCTTTCCTCAAAATGCAGGTAAAATTGCTGTTTGCCCTGTCTGTTTGTCCAGTCGATGGGTCTTAAAGCACAACACACTTCGAGTTTTAGCTTTCAAAAGTGCCGGCAGTCTAAACAATGCGTTGAGAGGTAGGAATTATTCTTGGTTGATCAAACATTGGATAGGATACTCGGCTCGTTGGGATTACGGTAAAATTTCATTATGAACGAGTATATAAGAATGCACTGTTAGAGGACAGTTTATATTTGAAATAATCATCTCAAGTGCTTTGTTCTGGCTTCAAAAAAGTACGAGTATGAAAATCTAAATTGTTTAATATATTTTTTTAGTATATAGTATATTTTGTATACAATCTATTTATTGTAACTTATTCTCTTTAAAGAAAACACTTAACTAATCAAACGCGTTGAGCCGTGATTTGTATAATAATTATGCCCATGTATTTAAATTCCGAAATAGAAAATATAATTCAAGCAGTTTTTAATTGAATTTCGGTGTATTTATTCATAAATAAATATTATGATTGAAAGGTATAAAAACAAAACAATACCAATAAATGAGAAATTTACCAACGTCCACTTCAAACAACAAACGAGCAAACCAAATCAAACCTCGTTAAACGACTACACAATAATGTCTGCCTTGAATAAATTACTTTCAACTCACCTGTCAATGGATTTATAAAGAAACTAGTATTTGTCGGGAACAGGCTGTATCTTAGCAGCGCATTGTCACCTAGATCAGCGTCTGTCGCCACTATTTTACCAACAAACGCGCCAATATTCATATTTTCTTCAACAATGAATTCATAGGCTGCTTTAGGGAATACTGGGTCGTTGTCGTTGGCATCTATAATGTTTATAACTATGCTAGCACTGGCTGATAGTGGTGGTATGCCGTTGTCCGTAGCTGTTATTGTCATTCTGTGTTGTGCAACTGTTTCTCTGTCTAGAGGCTTGGCGAGATACACCCAGCCAGTGGTGGGTTGAACTTGGAAGAAACCATCGTTGGATGTGTTACCAGCTGGTATTATGCGATAGGTAATGCGTGCGTTATTGCCAGTATCCTTATCAATTGCTTGGATCTCCATAATCTGTGAAATGGATGCATTATTAACACTAAGGTATGTTTTATTTCAGCAACAATTTTTCATGAAATTAGTTCGTAACTCTGCATTTGCAGAAATATTTTATTTGTGATCCAAAAAGTATTTCTATGATTTATGACAAAAATAAAATTAATCCACATTTATTTAACATGTAGTAATTTTAAATCAAAGTGTTATTATGAAATAGCAGCAGGCCATCATTAAGCACTGATAGCAATCTCGGTTTGAACATTAAATTACTTAAATAACAAATGAACGTAATTTTTATACCTTTGTGTTAACAGCCTCTGACTCCAACACATTGGAGGTATAGGATTCATGTTCGAACACTGGAACGTTATCGTTAACATCTTGTACATCAACAGTTAGGGTCAAGTTAGCACTGAGCGGTGGTGTTCCTCCATCTTTGGCAGAAATGACTAAGGTATGACGCACCAAGTTCTCGTAATCTAAGGGTCTGTAAAAAAGTCACCATCGTGATTAGTCTTATTTATGAAGTTAGTTTGCTTATGTAGATGTCTTTACAAGATAGCTATTACAAATAAAAAACAATGAAACCTACAAATTTAAATATAATGAGACACATAAGGTTATTTTTCTGTCCATAATTTTGTCAAAAATAATAATTCATTACTCATTTGCTCAGAAATGCAACTTACTCTTAACTTGGTAATAGTCGCTAGAAAAGTACCAATAGACACAAAAAGTGAAAGCTTTTTTCATATTAAGTTTACAAGTTACTGCAATTAATTTTAAGTAGACACCTACCTCAAAAGAGTAATCAATCCGTGCTGAGCATTTACAGTAAAAGTGTTCGGAGGTCCACTAGCTGACACCAGATGGTAAGAAACTAGCGCATTGTTGCCCTCATCTTCATCAGTGGCTCTGGCTGCGTAAACCACAGATCCTACTGCTGCTGCCTCGGCCACAGACACCCGCACTGATGATGTACCAAACTCAGGAGCGTTATCGTTGATGTCTTCAAGAGTTATTTGGACCTGTCAAAAAGATACATGATGAACACTGTTACTTGGCCATAAAGGAAACAAGTTTGAAGTGGCCGATTAAGCGCCGCAATGTCATAAAAATTGCACGATTTTTCGTCCTTGAATTGAAGGACTTTTGGGCCACTAGGCAAGATTTGCGATAAAATGTGGACTGAATTATTAGTGTCACCACTATTGTTGTCACGCTTAAGATTGGTGCTATTAGTAATTGAATAGTAACAAGCCTATATCTAGCAGTCCACTGCTGGACATAGGCCTCCCCCAATAAGCGCCATTGCGCCCTGTCCTCGGCTTGACGCATCCAGCTTCTACCAGCAGTCTTACGCTGATCGACCCATTACTTCCTTACTTCTGTTAATTTCTCCTTCTTTCTTGTTTCCGTCATTTCTTACCTGCGTTTGATCAAAGCTAGCAGGGTTTCCGCTAGCTGCCTTCACGTTTAGCAGGTACGACGCCTTGGTTTCCCGGTCTAGGTTCCCTGATGTTCGGATGGCACCAGTGAGGGGTTCTATGGTGAAGTGGTGGTCGGGGTCTCCGGAAACGATGCTGTAGCGGGGTTGCTTGCCTGAGAAAAGTGAAGATTGAATTGTGTTTAAATATTTAATGGTAAATTGGAAGACGTGGAGGTATTATAGTTAAGGTAAGGTTCCTAGGATGAAACGTATGCTATTTTTCATTCTGTGATTCCTATACCTTAGTCTTTAGCCACTTGACAGTCCGGAGCGCGCGACCAATATGCCTCAAACAGTCCGGGTTTTTTATCGACGGGCGAAACGCGCTGTGTGTCCACAATTTTTCAACTACAAAGTTTTGAATAAAGAAGAAATATTGAGACGTAAATTAATGTTTACTCATTCAAATACTTTTTGTAAAAAAATAGCATGTAATTTATGATTTATTCACAAAATCAAGGTTAAACTTTACGACACTAAAGTATCCTCGGACGGTTTGAAGCATTTTGGTTTTGGATACCATGGTATCGTCGGACTGTCAATACTCAATACTCAATATTTTATTGCTTTTCCACAATGTATGGTTACAATAGTTACAAAGAGATTATGTGATCATCATGGACCCTCAAGTCAAGTGGTTAGTAGCATGGTGAAAGGTTGTGCTAGATACTCTGAAGATGAACTCTGGTTAAGTTCAAAACGCGTCGGTGCAGTGTGTCGGTGGTGGTGGTAATAGTTGGATTTGTGTGATTTGTGTGTGTTCTTACAGTGTAGAGGTGGAAGAGCTGGGTGCATGAACACACTTTGTTGCATAGACGTAGCTATCGTAAGGGCGCGAGTGAGCAAAGTAATTGTTTATAGTTAATTAGTAAATTCTGCACGGCAATGTTCTTTACTCAACGTAAATGAAAACCTTGATTTAACGGTTGACGTGAGCAAAGTCGCAGGTAAAGTTATTGCATTTCTCGTATCTATATCATCAATTCTCCAATTTCTTCAAGTCCTGTCTCAGTTTCCCGGGTGAGACGTTCCCGTAGAATCGACTGGGAATTTATGGGCCATAAACGTTTATGCTCGTATTATGTTACCATAGATCAATTGTCTATGAATCTAGGAAAGGACGTTAAGTTTGTGTTCAAATGAGTTATGCGCTGTTTGTATGGAACGGCTTTCACGAAGCGGATGAATGAAGACACGAAAATTAAAACGTTGTCGATGGAAGCATGCAGTTTTGCTTCATCGTCATTACATGCCTCCTCTCAGAATGAGAGGGCTTGTGCTGTAGTTCCTACGCAGGCTTAGTGTGGATTGGGAGCTTCATACACCATTTGAATTGTAAGGCTCGTGGTAATTTTCAAACGCAATTTCGCAAATGAATTTCGAAAAAATCAGAGGCGCTGGCCCGGTATTGAGCCCACAGTCCTTTGCCTAAGAAACCATAGGTCAAACCATTAGGCCACCGTTGGTTTGCTTGCGCGGAATATTATGAATAGTGTAAGTATGAGAAATACATCACAAACATATTTCACACACATATTATTACACATTTTCTGCAAAAACCAGTCACGTCAGCCACTAGAGGGCATCAGAATTCAACGAGAAGAAACAGTTGCTGTAGCCGAACATGGCTAGGAGTAGATGATGATGATAATGAGGACGAGTTATTGGTGGTATCTAGAAGATACTTTAGTAAAGATAATAGGAATAAAATTGTGTCAACGGCCATACATTTGTTTTTCCAGTTCAATCTGTAGCAAGCATCCGAGACTTAATTGCTCACGAATCCGATTTTCCCAAAAACGTGGTTCCAAATTTTGGTAGCAAGTAAGCAATTTATTAAAACCTGTGAAAGCACCAAAAAAGTCTCCGCGTTAAGAGCTTAAGATGCGAAAAAGTGGTTGGTAATATAACGGTTTCAGAATGAAATACAACATTTTCATTCGTCTTATTCTCTAAGTACCTACTTATATGTTTAGACTCAGTTATTTATTAAGTTCCTTTGATTGGGTGTATGATTCTCAATTATCTCTTTCATATTGTTTAGAATATTTTCGTACAAATATAGAAACATCAATTCACTTTAATTTCAATATGATAATGGTGGCATATTTATTGTCAAGTATGAGTCTGTTAGATCTACTTAAAATTATACTGTATATGCCCAAATAAATACGTCTCTGTATCAAATTTATTTAATCACTTTGAACTTCCCTATCACCACCATTACCCGTAGCGTCTATATAAATTCATAATCCCCAAAAAACGTTTTCTATCTATCAATTTTTAATTGGCAGTTTTCGCAGCGATTTAAAGGCATTCATTGTCGACATTTTTTTGGCGCTTTTTGTCGTTGTTTTTGGGCCAGTTCGGGCACTTGACGCTCCAAGATTGATATACAGTCTTATTGGAGACATGGCGACTGTCTTTGTTTCGGCGACTGGTTGGCCCTAGGGCTGGTGAAGCGCAAAAAAGGGTTTTAGCATAATTTTAGCCGACTGCGGAAGACAAAAAATTTCACTCATTTTTAGTATCAGTTTAATCGGTTTTCTGAAAGTGTGCTCCAACGGCGAGCTAAAGGACTTTGAGAAAGTATCACAAATGGATCTGAAACATGTCAGGGATATTCCATTTTAACATGAGACTAGGTTTATACCGCAGTTACAAGTTATATATTCCAAAAACCTAAAAAAAAATTTTTTTTAGCCCACTTTTATGATCATCAAGAAATAACAAAATTTTAAACCTCTTACTCCAGTGCTTTTTTAGACTGTGTCTTGTCTGTGAGTAAGTTCGTCAATCAGCCAGTCAGTTATGCTACTCTTTTGTGGATAAAGAGTGAAAGAGAGAGATAGATTTTTTTTACACAATTTCAACACTCGTGAATATAAGTTATTTTCTTGCCAATGAGTACTAACTATCAGGTTTTTTTCCAATGGAAGTGTCAACCCTATGCCTCCCCGCTTACCCCTTTCCCTCCCCGCGTTTCCCCTTTGTCTCCTTCTACTTATGCAGTCGCATGCGAATCGCCGTTCCTTATTTTCGGTCAGTGATTTTACAGAATTCTCGTTGAATGCAGGTAGCCCATTTTTTTATTTTAATACGCCTACTTTATTTATTTTTTAAAGTCGGTTTGTAGATGGCGGTGAGAGAAAGGGGTTTAGGAGCCTCAGAATGTTACAGATTTTGGTAGAAAAAGACGCATGGTTTTACTTTGCAAATCAAAATGTGAATCCCGCTAATATTATAAATATGCGAAGGTTTGTAAGTCTGTTTATTTGTTACCTTTTCAAGTCTAAACCAGTGAACTGATTTAGATGATTCGGTACCTATACAGATAGAGTCCCTGGGAAGGACACAAGACAATTTTTTCCCGGAAAATTGGATAGTTCCCGCGGGATAACAATAAACAAATTCTACGCGAACGGAGTCGCGGGCAACAACTAGCAAAGAAATAAATCCTTCGTCCCTTCACTTGCTATTGGATTGTATAATAAAAATACCGTGCTTTTCTTACGAGAAACATTAGATATTATAGTTTTTTTTTGACATTAAAACTGACCTGTGATTGATACCTATCTCACCTGACGAAAAGTTCAGACGAGGCCAAAGGTGTACGAGTTTCACTGGTTCAGTTGTTACTGCCCTCTCTTAAGCACTCTCATTTTGAGAGGCCTGTGCCCAGCGGGACGTATATACACCGTGTTATTTTTGATATCCGTTAACTTTAAGGGGACAGTCTACAGGTCAAATGAAGTAAATTTCTCTAAGACACTAGGCGCCTAACTCTTACTGTTTAAAAGATAATCAAGAGTTAAGATAATTAATTATTAGCAGTAAAACAGCGTAAAGGTCCTTAATTTGTGTTTTTTTTTCAAAGTCGTTAACTAATCCGTGTTTAATTCACACATATTTAGCAAAAAAGATAGATTTTTTTTGATGCCTCTCTTAATGTGTCTGTCACGTCAATGTCACTTGTCAGGTTTATTTATTGTACAATTTAACAATTAGCAATGAATGTGAAGCTTCCATGTGTGAATGTGGCATGGACAAGGGCACCCTCGAGCACTTGTTCTTTCATTGCTCCAAAATAACCACTCCCTTATATGACCTCCTCCCTCCCCGATTCCCTCGCCCCGTTAACATAAATTTCCTTCTTGCTCTAGCACATACCCGTCTTATAAATGTATTATTTAAGTTTATAAAAAATAACAAACTATATTTGTAGGTAGTTTAACAAAAATTTATGTTTGTGTTGTTTATTTAAGGTTCTCATCCGAGAACTGAACACCGAAGCTACCGTACAACGGCCAACCGATAGTGTCTTTTTCAACCTCGACATTGGCGGAATCATCGATAGTATCGATGGAGCTATATTTTTTCTAAAAATTTAATTGAATTGATGTGAAGCTATTATATGCAAGAAAAAATGTTTTTTATTTTGGAAAAAAAAATTATTTTCAATTTCCGAAAAATTTAATTATCAGGTAGTTCATATCAATGAACTGAGTCGTCTGCCGAAGTTGACGGATATAAAAACCGGCCAAGTGCGAGTCGTACCAATATTTTTATTTTGATGTAACTAAAAATGCTTTTCGCAATTTTTCCTTTATCTGTGCTATAAGAGGTTGTTCGTACCAAATTTCAAGATTCTGAGTTCACGGGAAGTACCCTGTAGGTTTTGATTCCCTTGCGATTGTCGAAAATTTGCAGCATAAACGGCTGTATATTTTGATTGCGTTGGCTTAGAAGTTTGATTTTTTCACAGCTCCAAGGGACAGTAGACCTGAGTATTTGATATAAATTTCAGCTTGATACCTCCACGCGTTCCTCCGAAAAAGGGTCTTGACGGACAGACAGACGGACAACAAAGTGATCCTATAAGGGTTCGGTTTTCCTTTTAAGGTACGGAACCCTAAAAAACACGGTGTAGAGGCTGGGATGATGTCCGTGATGATGACGGTGAAAATGAAGCCAGATATGTATCTCACTGGTTAAGTTGTCCCTTTGCTAAACCCCCTCATTCAAAAGGCTTTGTGCCCAGCAATGGAAAGTACAGTACCCGGCCATAAAGATTGCACATCGGTCTTTGGAAAGAGAGAGAGAGAGAGAGAGAGAGAGCGTTGTCACACACTACTTATGTGACGTTTGTCAATCGTTGTGCAAGTGCAAAGAGCACGGACGCATTTAGATAAATGAAAACATATAATAAAGAGTGGTTGAAACCCCCCAAAACTTTAAATTGTACGATGGCGGCTTTAGGAAAAAGAGGGAACTATCCTTTTTCTAGTAGTTGCAACAGCTCTCTATAGATATCCGAAGTTTACATGTCATTAATTTGACGTAAACTAATCCATACTATACTATATACTATAATAATAATATTATAAATGCAAAAGTGTGGGCGTTTGTGTGTTTGTATGTTTGTTTGTCCGTCTTTCACGTTGAAACGTAGCGACGGATCGACGTGATTTTTGGTATAGATATAGTTTATGGGCTAGTGAGTGACATAGGCTACTTTTTATCCCGGAAAAATGCATGCGCGCGATAACTGAATTCCACGCGGGCGAGGCCGCGGGCAAAAGCTAGTTAAGTCCATAAAGGTGCAGTATTTATTTGATGTAAAACATCACTTAATAAATACGATGATTGATGGACGGTCGCCAGTGTTCGGAAATCGTCGTGAACAGTCAACTGTCTTTTTCCGAAGACCGATCTTTATCGCCGGGTACTGTATATAAGCTGGGATGATGATGATGATGATGATGATGATGATGACAAAGGAAGTCACATAGAACACTTATCACTTTTTCCCGCTGCAGTCGAACATGATTGAGTCCTGCAGTTCTGTGATACATACAATTGAATGCATGACAAAAAAATATGGGTATTTTAATCTGACCGCCAACCTCAAAAGGGATAAATTAAATTTTGGGACCGCGGCTAATTCGATTCACACTTTAAGCCCCAATGTCCCATATATTTGGAAATAAATTCAATCTTAAGTTATTTTAATCTTAAACATTAGTAACTTTTATTGTAATTATGAATAAATATATAAGATGGTCTTTAACTTTCGTAGTATTTATAAGAACGAAGTCACTTTCCGCCGTCTGTTCCTCTGTAGGTATTTACGCTTAGATCCTTTAAACTACGCAACGAATTCATGAACTTTTCTTCAATAGACAGTGTATTCAAGAAGAAGGTTTCAATATGTAGATAACTAGCGACGCGCCCCAGCTTCGCGTACACTTGGAAGTTTTCGTGAAAGGCAGGTGAAAAATGTGTCGTTGAGACTTTCTTTATTTGTTCACCTTTTTTCTCAAAGTTGTACCCGAGCGAAGCCGGGGCGGGTCGCTAGTAATTAAAATATATGTGTAACTATTACAGTACATGAACAACTAGTGAAGAAACTTGGCTGTCTAGACGGGGTGGCTATGATGTGGAGTAGGGCCGAGTCTCCGTCTCGTCCTCCCTAAAGCTAAAAGGCAGATAGTTTTAAACTGTCCCCAAGGTAAAATTACATTTAAATTGGTTTAATAATGTAAGCGTGAAGAGGTAGCAGACACACACACAGAAGAACAGGCAGAGCTACCTTCGAATTTATAATAGCAGGTATGGATGGAATTAATCCAATCTTGACAGGCAAATAATCGCTAGATGGCGTTAGTATCGAAATATTCGTTTGTTCAAAGTCAAAAGTCAAAATCAAAATATCTTTATTCAATTTAGGCTATAACAAGCACTTATGAATGTCAAAAAAAAACTACCACCAGTTCAGAATAACCTCTGTTGAGAAGAATCCGGCAAGAAACTCAACGAGGTATATTTTTTAAAACAGATTTACAATATTATTAAATTATATTTATACATCACAAGTATTTAACAAAACTATATTTTTAACACAGTAGGTTCGCTATTTGAAGGGATCGCTAATGCGGATCGGAATTATTTCCAAATATCCCTGTCCATAATATAATCATTAACTTTATAATACGCCTTACATATTAATGGCTTCTTGACAATAGATCTGAATTTTGTATCCGTTTCGTTTGTTTGTTGTTACAGTCTTACTTTTGATTGGCTCATTAATTTATTTAGCCAATAACAAACGTGAAGAAAATGTCTTACTATACTAGCGCCAACTAATCTACCATAGAAACCTTCAGTGTTTACCATCTTAGCTGTACCCTCATTACTGACTGTGCTTGTGTGCAGCTAACTCACTCAACCGAGTTCACAGACCACTAATCAAACCTAACCCATCGAATGTAACCTTCGAACTTTTGATTCATTAAGCTGTGCAATACCCAACAAAATTTGCATTGCCATTCTAAATTGACTCCTATAATGCGATTATCTTACTCACGTTCTGAGCTCAATTAAGTCGCCGATCTGGGAATTGTCCACTGAATCAATTTAAATGAATTAATTATCTAATAGTAGATAATCTGTAGGTGGGAAGGGGGCTATCAGATGGTGGAGTACGATCGAGGGTTCCCATAGCAGGAACTATTTATTCTAGATCGTTCGTTGGTATTTTTAAGAATTCAAAAAAGGAGGATGTTATACTATAGTATAGAAGTAAGGTAGATGGCTAAGTATAAGCCCACTCCTACTGGATCGTGCTGAGGCACCGACTTCACACGTACATTCAAGCATAGAACATCCTCCGTTTTTGAATTCTTTCTTTTTTGTATACAGGATGATTAATCCAAATGGATCAGGAGGGAGAAGTCTGAGAGTTAGCGAAATCTGTTCTTAGGAACCATGGCGTCGATTTTAGATTTAAGTAATAAAGAACTAAATATCATGGGACACTTGACACCAATTGACCTAGTCCCAAACTAAGCAAAGCTTATACTATCGATACTAGGCAACGGATAAACATACCTAGATAGCTAAATACTTAAATACATATTAAACATCTAGGACCGAGAACAAACATTCGTATTATTCATACAAATATCTGCCCGGGCCGGGAATCGAACCCGGAGTCTCAAGCTTCGTAGTCAGTTTCTCTAACCACTTGGCTATCCAGTCGTCAGAATAAAATAATACACGCACAAACATCACGCCTGTATTCCCAAATGGGGTACTTAGGCAGAGCACACGAAACGTTACCGCTTCGGAGCTACTATTAGCAATTTTAGGTTTTACAAGTTTGACAAAAACGGTACAATATTGACAGGTTGCTAGCCTGTCGCCTACGGTATACCTTAACCTATATCCTCAGTCGCCTCTTACGACATCCACGGAAGAAATGGAGAGGTGTAATTCTAACCCGACACCACACGCGTAAAATAATAATAGTATAATAATGGCATGTTTTTTGTTAACTCTCACACATAACCGAAAATCGAATCATACATCCATCGATCCTGACAAACTTTCGCGCTAATAATATAAGTATGATTATTTAGTAATTCAATCATAACCAAAGGAATATTCCTTGTGCGCACAATGAATGGGCAACGAAAGTGCAACAAAAAACTAGACGCTAAGAAATGCAAGCGCTGAATGTTGTAATTGCAATGTAATTTTATCTTTTTTGCGACAATTAACCACAAAACATCTTCTGTTTAAATCCAGCCAAATAGCGTCGGGAAAAAAGAGAATAATTGAGGTACACTCGAAAAAGAAGTCTAAAACTTTGGCAGTAAAAACTGTCGCGGCGCGGGTTCGCCGACCCCCAGGATTTATGCAGCGCGGGCGCAGCCGAATCGGACCCTTGGATTTCTGGCTATGGGATTCGAATTTTAAATTTCGCCAGCGTAAGATCGGGTCTGTGCGAATTTAAAAGTTATTTCGGCATAGGCATCATTATTTTCGGTGGTTGAACGTTTTTTCATAAAGTACTAAATAAGGTTTTGTTACATTGTTGTTGCAGTTTTTCGGGTTTGAGATGGTGACGTCTCTAACTTAAGCCGCTCTGACTATCGTTTAAAAAAATAGGAAAAGTAGATGGATATTATGAGACTCAAACATGATTAAAGCTGTAGGTATGTACACCGAAACTGTCGTATGGTTTTCTAATAGTCTCTTCAAAATCTATTGACATCTATGTACTAGACTGCATGTCAAAACGGCGCACAAAATTTGTTCACAGCGCGGATTGGTGAACCTTTCACTATAGTTTGTTGACGTCCGTGACAGGGGTTGTGTCAAAGTAATATTGATGATTTATGCGTCGCGCGTTTTGTTCCAAACAGCCAGTCTAGTGCACTGATGCATCAGTGGTGTAGCGGTATAGCACGCGGTACGGAATACCGAGGACCTGGGTTCGATTCCCAGTGATGGTCTTATTTTTCTGGTTTTTCTGTGCATCTATATTTCAGTTTGTATTTTCAATTTAGGTTTTACGGGATGACCGTAAAAGTAAAAATTTGGAATTGAAATAAAAAATACAAAAAGATTCCAAAAAACCAATCTTAGCCAGTCTAGTGCCGTAAGGTACATAGATATGGGTTTGGGACTAGGTCAATTGGTGTGAAGTGTCCCATGATATTTATTTTATTTATTTATTTACATCCTCGCACATCTCTGTTGGAAACGTAGCCTTAATAGCTAAGAACCAATATAAATTAGTATAGTTCATTAATTCCATAGACATCTTTAGAAAACTTAAGTTTTACTTTTTACATACTTTAGTCTAATACGAATAAGTTTAGCTAATAGTACATATCTTAGGATAAGTATAACATGAAGCAGCCACATAATGTAAGCACTCGTCGACAAAACGACAAAATTTCCAAGTCAGCGCAAAATGTTTTGTCCTGTCACCGCTCGATATAGCTTGATCGATATATCGATATGCATATCAACCCTAAACAGTCGGGAACAATCGTCCCTATCCGCTTATTTGCGTAATGGTATTCGTATAAACGGGTCCCGCAACGAGACTGTGAAAAAAGGTTGTGACGAAAGAGATGGAAAAAAGGATTCGCTTGACGCATGTTCTGATGCAAAGATACCCGTAGTATGGATGAAAATCTTCAAACTGCTGTAATTCATCATCATCACCATCATTTCAGCCTATAAAGTATGTATGTACGTAACTAAACACTTTATTGCCCATAAAAATAAAATAACAAGAAATACAAATACACAGAGAGGAGAGGAAAGGCGACCTTATCCCTAAATAGGGAACTCTTCCAGCTAATCTAGTTTAGAGAAGTAAAGTATAGTTAACTCAAGTTCTGGGCCGTAGTTTCCACGCGGGCTTAATGCGAATTGGAAAATTTACGCGCATCATCAAATTGCTTCACAGGTTTGTGCAGGTTTCCTCACGATTTTTTCCTTCACCGTGGTCAATTTGAAATGTAATTCCGTACCTACATGAACATCGAAAAACTCAGAGGTGCGAGCCCGGGTTTGAACCCACGATCCTCTGCTTGAGAGTCCATGTCAAACCACTATAGGCCACCACGGCCAGGCTAGTATACCTAATTCTAAGATTAATTACTGCAGAAAATGAAAAGACATTTAATGTGCGTTATCCGAGCAAGGCCTTGGAACTAGGATCGTTAGTCACAATCACAAGAATCTTTTGCATCCTAATCAAATATCGATTTACTTGTATAGCCGCACGCGTAATCATTGCGGAAGTAATACTCCATTAAGGCAAGGTAATCTAATTTAGATGATATGAAATGTATGAAATAAAATAGTCACGCTCAAAAATAGTGGAAATAAATGAAACATAAATTACCTATAATTATAAATGTGGGAACTATATTCTGAGAGAATGGCCGTGCCCAGCATTAGGGCGTACCTATATACGTTGGAAATGATGACAATAATGATTACTTATTGTTTCTCAACATATAAAACGGCACTTAAATTTGCTTTTAAATGCTACTTTATTGGGTGAAAGATTCATTGTTAATAAATAGGTTCGCCCTAGTGCAGTAAAAAGTTTACATACGAAAGTAAATTAAATTACACTAAGAAAATGACTACCATCCGATTTTTGTGGGCCATTGTCAAAACACGTTACGCTTAGTCCGGATCTACAGTACATTATATTTTTAATTAATGAATGTTTATCTCAAAGCGAGTTAAACATAAATCTGGTGGGGGCGTGCTTGAACATCGAACATAAATGTTATGAAGCTCTTTCTAATTAAACTCAAGGTTGGGCCGGCTGGCTTAACGCACAAAAGTGCAGCGTAAAGCTGGTGTACTTGCTACGCAAAACGATTATTATTATCAAGACGAAGTCTACTTTAGACCAAAAGTCTTAAATAAATAAAATAATTAAAAACTAAAAGGAATAAGTCTAGTGATCTAGAACTCTGTCAAGTACTCGTAGCTAATTTAAAGTTCAACAGTCGGGACCCATTACCAAGAATTTTTGAGCTGGTTACGATTTACGAGTAAATAGGTCCTGACTGTTGAACTTTAAATTAGCTACTCAACAGAGTTCTTGATCACTAGACTAATTTTCTTCCTTTTAGTTTTAAAGGCAGTCGGGTTTTAGATTTTTTAAATGTAATGTTTTGTTTTAAACTTTTTTGATATTTCTGTGAAAATGGTACATTAAAAGTATTATAACCCATATTACCCATATTGTACATTATTTTTTATTCGTCCGCCATATTTTTTTTAGAAACCCCTCAAACTGTGAAACATAGTTAATGAGGAAGAGAGCAGTCAATGGACTTCTCATTCCAAACGCCATACTACACGCAACCGATTGAAGATGTTACTAAAACAAAAAAAAGATTTTTTTTGGCAGACGCCATATTGATATATTATATACCCTATGTCACTCCGACAGTTATGACAAATTCAATGACACCTCATATGTTAAAATCCGTCAAGCCGTTTAGGCTGCAGCGGGGACCAAAGAAATGGACGTACATACACTCAAAAAACATAACCCTCCTTCGGGCAGTCGGGTAAAAAGTCTTGCCAATGGAAGCGCGGCAAGGGAATAATACATTTGATGTTTCAGTGCGTGGAAATTTCAACGGATTCTGTTTTTTCTGTAAGTATCGAAATTCGATACCATCGTCATTTCGAGACCACCTTTGGCCACATCTGCACTTTTCATCAGGTGAGATAACAGTCAATCGCGGGTCAGTTATAAAGAAACTCCTCCTTTTTTGAAGACGGTTAAAAAATAATATTTTTTCTTCGCTGAATCCTTTAAATTGAACCAACCCTCAATTGCACAATGTGAGATAATTTTTAAGAGATATCTTCTCAAAATCTACAGATTTCATTTTCTATATCGATTCTTGGACTTTGTTTATTGCTTTTGCAATTACAAAGTTGCATGTTTGCAAATAACGAGGGCTCGCGGCCTCTTTTGTTTTTAATAAAAAAATATCTACCAGTTGTATTAGGTACGGGAAAATTTAAATTTCAGTATATTTATACAGAATGGTAATGTAATCGGAGTTTAACTAGTTAGTCTTCCTACTGCGCTGGACAGCGTCCCTTGAGCATCAAATAGAGAAATAGCTGAGATTACGAACTTATAATAAAAGTGATAGCAAGGGCGTCGCCAAGGGGGGGCCGGGAGGGGCAGCTGCCGCCCCCTAGAGATTCTTAAAAAGTTGCCAAATGTAAAGGAACCAAACCAAAGTTCTAAATCTTTGACTTGACTTACTTCATCGATCATTTGACTTGACTGTCTCGGATTATTTCATAGTAAAAAATTTCTGTAAAAATTCGAATGATACACCAAACCGTCGAAACTAAACTCGAATCACAATACCAATTTCATACATTTCTCATTCTTTATATCAACTTAAACTCATTCTCCAATTTGGGTTGCAAAAACAAATTACGGTCGGACACTACTTTCACTTCCAACAAATTTCCAAACTTCGTTATGAATTTATCAGTCCACGAACCCTCGGACAATGGGCTGCGCTTGCGTTTCCCATAGACAAGTGCGCTAACGGTCCGCAATTCAGTGATTTAGAGGACTGCGCGTACAACAGAATAAACGTGGATGCCGCGGCTGCGTGTCACACCGTAATGTAACATTGTACTGAAAAGTTTCCAAGACGGTCCCATAAAGCTAGCATAGTTATGGGAACGGAAGCAATACCATGCCCTCGGTACCGCTCTGCTTTCAGAGCATGACATGAGTGCGTGTGAGCTAACTTTGGGGGTGGCAGGCGTGAGCTTGCCTTCGGATTCCATAAGCTTAATGGTTACTTGACCTGAAATGTATATTTCAGAATCAAAGTATATTACAGTTTTTTTTTTTTTTCTTTAATTGTATACCTACTGTAGTTTTTAAGTATTTTATTTGTAATTATTTTATTTAAAAAAATGACTTTCTGCCAAAGTAAACAATTAATTCATGTTAAGAGCTTGCCCTATTAGTTATTTCAACTGTCTGCCATAATTAATATCTGAAACGTAATATTAAAAAATTGCCACAGGGAACTTACTGAATGGAAACTTGCTTTTAATTTCCGTGAAAGTCTGAAATATTTGGAAACTTTCAACAATTTTAATGCATTTTTGATACTATTCTTCAACTTGCACATACATCGCTTATGTCATGTAATGCAAAAAGTACCCACCATTTTGCTTTGACGAAATCACTTTTTTCAGCAGTTAAACATACATTTTAAAATTAACCATTTCAACAGATGTTTACTTAAGTATTGAAATTACAAACTGAAATATAGATGCACAGAAAAACCAGAAAAATAAGACCAGCACTGGGAATCGAACCCAGGTCCTCGGTATTCCGTACCGCGTGCTATACCGCTACACCACTGCTGGTCAACGGTACAGACACGAATTTTCCCTATGCACCTTATATCCTTATTTTTAAGTAAAAATTTGGAATTGAAATAAAAAATACATAAATATTCCAAAAAAACAATCTTACTTAAGTATTGTCTACTTGGCTGGACAATTCTGTTAAGATATTTTTTCGGAATTTTTCCTTTTAAAATAAAATTACGCCTTTGAGACGGTACAATTTATATTATTACCGGTCAATGTATGGAAACATTTTTGTTAATCACGATTATAAAAATTGTTAATTCCTGAAGCTAATGTCTGACGAGAAAGATGTTAACACCGATATATCCAAATTTTTTTTTTAAACTAAACACTTTGGACACGGTGTAACAGACAGCCATTTCATTCGCCCTGTTGTATAAATATTAGTGAAATGCAACGCGTTGCAAGTGAGATAGCCGTGCTTTATTAGCTGGGCCTTGATTTACCAACGATGCGCGAGCGCCGACCTATGGGCGTACCGGACAACATATAGGCCTATAGAAAACGGGAATATATAAAATCTCATTTCGACAAATAAACATATACCTACCTACCTTGAACCGCATGAGTACTGATTCACTTGGATTCCACAAGATATGATTTTTCTTATACTACAAACAAGTTAATTGCAACAACACCATCTATGTATATTCAAAAGATGTCTCAAAACTTACTTTTAGAAAAAAGCTAACTGTACCTAATAAGGGCTACATAACAGTAATCATTAATACGGTTTACAATATATTAGGTATACACTAGCTTTTGCCCGGGGCTTCGCCCGCGTGGAATTCGGCTATCGCAGGATATTTTTCCGGGATAAAAAGTAGCCTATGTTAATCTATGGCTCATAAACTATCTCTATGCCACAAATCACTTCGATCCGTCGCTCCCTTTCCACGTGAAAAACATACACACACACACACACACTTTCGCATTTATAATATTAATATGGATGGATACTATGTACAGTCGAGGTCAAAAATATTTTTACACTTTAGTACTTTTAAATGCGCGCCATCTGATAATTTTTACAAAAGTTCAAACATGAATTGACAGCGACAAAGTAGTGAAGTGTAAAGATACCTACTTTTGACCTCGACTGTATAATTATAGTACATTATCTACTAATCGATTTTAGCAACTCTATCTCTGCCAGGTTAGAACGTAAACCTCATCTTCATTGTAATAAAATTTCTCAATTAAATTTAACTAAGCTATATAAAACATCAATTAATTCCACAATAAAATTTGCCACTCAATTTATTCTTAATCGCTTCTCTGCCAAATTGCTTCAATTACATAATTCTACATATCAATGAATAAAAGATACGTATAGGTATTGGTGGGCACGCTTATACTTGGCGAGTGCCACGCAACGACTGTTCATTGCGTGGCCGAGACGCTCGCTACAAGGTAATTTCTTTGCCGCACACGCAATGAATAGAAAAAAGGCTTTATAGTCGCAATTGGACATGGTCATGCCATTTGAGTTACGCGAGGTGTAGAGGAATATTCATAGTAGGTTGGATGCAGTATTCAAGTGGTATCTTCTAAAGTGAATTTTTTATTGCTTTTTTTTTTAAATAAAGTCCATTGAATGATTCGAAGGATTTTTAATAATTTTTAATTTTATGTAACTTTAAAAGTTTCAGAATAAAATGCGTGTATTTTACAGTCAAAGAGAAAAAAGATACTATACACCTTAGCTGTTTTTGTCATTTTGGGTAGTTATATGAAATAATGGAATAGAAATCCAAGTCGAAAATTATTACCCTGTGCTTAGCTAAACGTAAAATATTATCCACAAAAATTCAAGTTTATTACCGTTATTAAATACCCTTTAAAGATCCACAAACTCGTGCCTAAGGTACCCTAAACCGACCACAGCGATAGTTCGATTAAGCCAGATGGTTCACACCGATGCGTAACGGCCGGTCGAGAATATTTAATTTAATTTTCATAATAATAAATATCTGGATGCAATTGCACCGAAACGAAACGCCACTATACCAAATTAGGTACACATGCTAGCAAACGAAATGGAGCAGCAATACTACTTTAAAAATGTTAACGGAATCTACAATGGTCTTATGACGTGAAAATTACCAGTTTTGTAAATTTGAAAACAAATTCAGTATAATATATTATTAAAGTTCGTTCTTCCTAAGTATCAGTCGGCAGTTAATCTTCGAGCGATGGGTAGTTCACAAACGCGGGGACTTGACTTAATGCATTTGCTGCTATTTTTTTTTTTGAGTGGCGCAATTGCACACGAAATTTCGATTTTGACTTTATAATTAAGACACTCGCATAGAAAAAAAAACGGATTTGAGTCATACCAATTAATAACGTTTTCTTTCACCTGGATATAAAAATGACTTTAATTTAGGTCATCGATCAAACTTATAATGTTAAATAAATATCAGGGGACAATTGACACCAATTGATCTAGTCCCAACTTTGACTATGGCTTTACCATTCACAGGAGTCTTTGTCTTTCGTATGACTCGTATCTTTACTTCCTGAAGAAATCACCGGAATGTGTATAACCTTTTTACGTTTCAGGCAGTCGATTGTTTATTTTATACGCTCCTGTGTGACAAGCGGCCGCGGTGGATCAAAGCCCTACAACATTGGGCGAAGCGTGGCTGTTTAATTGATCCTGATATTTTACTGCCGTATTCCAATGCTTTTCGGTCTTCTCCAAAAAGCAAATAACTTATACGTACAGTCAACAACAAATATATCGTCCACCCGTTTAAGAGCTACGGTGCCACAGACGGACACACAAACAGACAGACAGCTGTGTGTCTGTACACACATAGCGGCCAAACTTATAACACCCCTCTTTTTACGTCGGGGGTTAACAAACTTATAACACCCCGGTATATAATGCAGTGTCACTGAATGAAGCAGATAAATTTAATATTCACGTGGCGGCTGAGTCGCCCATCACACGGTCGTGATCGTATCAGACAATGGCCGATTACGTATTTGAGCTGAGATCGGGGTACGTCGCGGTGCAAGGAACACGCTAAAGCGAGGACAAATATTTTTGAAAATGCCTGCCAGAGCTCTCTGCTTCTAAGAAAAATTTACAATGAGGGTTATTTTAGATTGGTTACTGGCGGACAGAAACATTAAAATTTTCAAAGTTTTCTGATGGGTAGTGCTCTTTTATGTTAGAGAGGCTAGACAAACAAACTAGTGGGTCGCCTGATGTTAAGTGATCACCACTGTCCATAGACACCCGCAGCGCTTTACGCGATGCCAGTGCGTTGTCGGCCCTATAACAAAAAGCTTCATTCCAAATTTCAAGTTTCTAGGACAACACTGGAAGCACTCTGTTTTTTACCGGATACATTTTGGTGAGTGTGCGCAGGAATTACATGATCGAATTCCTCCACCGTTTTGCTTACGGACTTCCAGGCGGGGGGAGCGTCTTCACCTTTATATAGTTAGTGTTCCATTGGCCCGCACCAAGCGGTTTGCTTCATCTTTCATAATGCGAACTGCTAAGGAATGGAATTCGCTCCCGTCGTCTGTAATTCCGCATACATACAATTTGGCTAGAGTAAATAAATAGGCTGTTACTGAACCAATGAGATACATCTTTGGCCTCATCTGCACTTAACATCAGGTGAGATAGGGGTCAATCACGGTCAGTTCCATGTTAAAAAAAAAATCTTGATCCTTCGGTAATTTGTACGGAAACAACTTATTAAGTGCCTGTAACTTTTGATTGCGTTGAGATAGAACAGGAGATTGTACAACAAGAGCATAAAATGAGCCATTTTTCCCGAGACGTTCATAAAGCGTAGTGGATAGACAAGTCGAGGGGAAAATGGGTTTAATGCTCGAGTTTTACACTCTGTTTTTCACTTACATTGCGAGGAAATTAAATAGCAACAGTGGAAACAATTGTTCACATACTATGCACCTTTTATTGTTCACGCATTACTATTATTTTTAGTTTCATTGATCTATTTTGATTGATTTTTAGTTTTATATAAATTAAAATTTATTTGTTATATAAATTAAAACTTCTTTGTTTGTGGCTACACCTGATTACCTTGGTCTTATACGAAGATTTTACTTTATGCACTAGAGCATAAAAAGTAATTTTATGTCGCCTAGATCTAGCATAAACACGAACTTTACGAGCATGAGAAGTGAAAAATTTATTTTCTATGCCAAGGATTAGCAGTTAGTCTTACTTGAAGAAGCTTGCTACTTCCACGCATTCATGAAAAAAAGATCTTGACAAATAACTAGGCGGAATTGAAAGTGATCCTATAATAAGGGTCCCGATATTGTCGACTGAGGTACGAAACGCCAATGTACCTACCTATCTATACTTAATTATGGTTCATCCATATAACCACAAGTATACAATGAAAGAAAGAAAGAAAGCAAGAAAGGTTTATTTTGGCTCTATAAGTACCACCTAAAACTAAGACTAGAACTAGCACTAAAACTATGTTACTTGGTGACACCGCAATGCGATCGCTATCACTCTCAACTTACCCCTACTTTCTAAAGGCACGATTTCAATAAATTTGTAGAAGGTAAATGAAGCCATAAGGTAATTCGACTCTACGGTAGCCCGCTGTTCCCTTTAATATTTACTCTAACCTAAGTAGTTTTCGGTGTAAGATACCCTAAACTTATGTGATGACTTTCTTTTCGAGGAATGTTATCAAATCACTGATATTAATATGACTTTTTTCCAAAGAACTAGGTGATTTAGATGTGGAATTCAATATGACTTTGGATTTTGTTAAAGTGAACTTAGCAAAGAAATTATATGCACTTTGGATAACCCTTTAAATAAATAAAAATACCAATGCGAATTTTAAGAAGGCGCAATTTGATGATAACGAATTTAGTTTGGCATTATAATTGATTGATGACGTTGTAGGTTCTTTGAGACTTCATTCTTTTTTAATTTACTAACTTTTACCCGTAGCTTTTTTGCGTGAACTATTAAAAATCCGCCAGTTGAATTGAATTTCCGTGATTTCACTTAGTTCACATGAGATTTTTTAAAAACAACATCGTAGTTTTCACTAACGTTGCTTGAACAGCCATGCCAACATGTTTATACCAGTCAAAATTAGTATTTTTCCGAGACCTGTGTACCAAATTTCATCACTAATTTTCATAGCTCAATAGAATTCTTTATGGACGCTGTAGATTTAATAAAGAAAATCTGTGGGTCTAAAAGTGGATCAAATATTAACTTACCTCTGTCAGCAACAGAAGCCTTCAAAGTCCCGACGACAGTTCCAATCCTCGCATCTTCTTTAACATGAAAATTGTATCTCGGCTTGTCGAACAGCGCTGATCCCTCTCCAGCATGCATCACCATAATATGGACCATGGCTCCTTGCGGCGCAGTGAGACTCCCTCCATCCGTAGCAGACACTTCCAAATCAAATTTCCCATTGGCTCTTATCAAAGATGGCTTCGTCACAAATATCTCTCCAGAAGATCTATCAATCCGGAACACATCATTGTTGTTTCCGTTCAAAATTCTATAAGTTATTGTCCCAAATCGGCCGGAATCTGCATCAGTAGCTGATACCGCGACAATAGGTTCCAAAGATGATATTCTGCCTTCTTTCAAGGATACATTGTAGTCCTTAACAGAGAATGAAGGTACGTTGTCGTTCATATCAGTTACTTGAATCTTGACCACGGCGGTTGTGGACAGGCCCCCTGCGAATAAATAAATAATTGGTTCCTTGATTGTTTGTGTATTGTTGTAATGTTGTTTAATTGACAGCCGGTTGATTTATACCGATGTCAACGCAAAGTACGATACTAAAGCGTCTGCTTTTGTTTCTCTATGAATATTAGCATACTTATTTAATTATAGTTTTGTATGGTGCCAGGTTACATCAGTGTTTAAATGGTGCGCTGTGAAATGTGACATTGTTGTTTAACGGAAACGCATAAAGGGTTACAATGTTGTGTTGTAAAATTTAGGAGGTTTTGTGATTGCTTCTTGCGTTTATACATGTATTTATCAAAACGGCTATCAATTAAAAATTATCTGCAATTTTTATCGTTATTTTAAACCCAATATAGAAGAGACGAGTTCTATAATATCTCTATATTTACATTCAGACTCTAATTTTTTGGTACCGATACTAAACTATTTTCTCATATTTTCCTATCGATTCTATATCGGCATTCGAAAATTATCCACAAAGCTTAAGTATTAGCTTCAGAACGGGTGAATACACCTATTTATTTACTTACTTAAAACATCATGGAATATATTGGTAGCTTTTACTGCAATAAGCGCGTGTAAGGTGTCAAAGGCATCATGAGCAAAAAAAGAAAGGCCTTTGCTCAGCAGAGGGACACAAGAATATTTTCTTTTATATCTATTTTGATTTGAGGTTCCAAACAATCACACTTGAACAGGATTTTTGTACAACATTTGAATATAAACTAAACCTAAACAACGACATGAATAAATACACAACATTAATAGTTAAAGTGAATGTTGTTTTTTTGGATAGGCTATTTTACTTCACTATTTAGTTTCTTGACAATGTATTGGCCAAAGAATATTAACAATGTGCAATTTAGAACAATTATGACTGTTATTAAGGTAAAGACGGTAAATAAGATAGTTAAAATGTATTTGTACACGCAAATACATAAATAAATGATTATGCCCGAATAAATACAAAATTGCAAGTGCGTGAAAGGACAAGGCACAAAATAAAAAAAAATACCTACATAAAAAAACAGTCATTATGTTTAATTCTGGATAGTGTTTAACTACTCTACTTGAGAATGGGGATTGTTCCCGAATTCCCGTTCCCAAGCAGTCGGCAGAACAAAGTGGATGGATGGAACAAAAAAAGTGATAGTTGGATGCCCGATAAATCAGCCGGGTCGACACACTGAGAATTTATTTTCGAGGACAACAATTTTAGGCGATGAGAATGGCGGATTCGATCGTTAGTTTAAGTGGTGAAATGACTTAATTGTGAACATGTTCACGATAAAGTAATCGTGTATTTAAAGGTGCCAATGAAACTGTTCCTTTTAAAAGGATTTCTTAAAAAGTCTATACAATATAGATTCTGGCGCCACTTTGTGGTCCTTGTTATAATAAAATCGATAATCACTTGCTCCATGGTTTTTAAGAACGAAATAGTTTTCCAAGTATGTCAGACGGGATTCGAATCCGCGTCCCCGGGCTGTATGCGCAAAGTGCACCAACCGCACCACGGAGCTGCTACTGCTACTACGAAATTTGAAAATTGAAGTTCGTATCGTTCCTAACATCCCTCTCACTCTCGTAAATAATATAAGAGTCAGCGGAACGGCAAGTAACAAAGTTCGAATTTACGTATACTTCGTATTTTTTAGCATTATAAAGAAGGTAAGCGATCTTGACGTGTCTTTTTATTGAAAAACACTTTTGAAAAATAAGTCATAGCAAATAATAAAAATTAGCAAGGAGATATGATCATTTACATGCTTTTGGTATCATAAGTGGTAGTTAGTGTTATTTTTTAAAACGTTTTTCAATTAAAAACTCGTCAAGATTGTTTACTCTTTTTCCAATGCTCAAAAAACGAAGTATAGTATAGGGCCTGCACTCACCACAATCCATTCATTTGTATTGTTCCACTACGAGTACTATTTCCACTTATTAATTTAATAAGCGGAGGATCAAATTTGGTTTGTACATTTTTTATAAGTTAATCAAATTTTCCATGCAATTGTTGTAAAATTGACAAGATTGATTTGGGTTGCAATTTCTCACTACTCTATAGTCTGTTCGCCAACAGTTGATAAAAAAAGTATACTTAAATAATAAATTCTTAACTCATGAACGTGAGCCGTTATTGATTAAAATATAAAATAGAACACAACACGCTAACACCCAAACCACACACTCGAAGCCTATTCCAGAACGAAATGGCAACATGCTTACAGCGTCCGCTCGCTCGCTCGCCAGCGAATTTGACAAGGACTGAGTGCCCGGTACCACGAAACTCAGTGAGCAATGACAAGCGATGCAAGTCATACATTTTACGATAAACAGCTAAGTGACAGTCACTATTCCGATGCGTTAGTTTGGCGAATAGACTTATCTCATATTTCATTTAATTCAGTTTAATTCTTAATCACTTTTGAATAGTCTTTTCAAGTGGTCAACTGCGAACAAACTCACTCTAGGTAGCATTCATGAATAGGTACTTCAAGTTTACTTAGGGCTTACATTTTTATGATATTCATAATAGTTGCGAAGGTGACAATTTAACTACGATTTGAATGCATTTCGTGATCCAACTGTACATAAGCACTGCATTTATCGTTTAAATATCATCTGTATTCAATAGTATTCGAACATACGTGTTGCAAAGAGACCAAGGGTTGTGACCCGCATTAATATAGCTGTCCTGCTTTTATGTCGTTAAATAGAATAAGATAAGTTTGTAATAATTTTCAAAGCTTTTCTACCCGTGCTCATGGTGCTATGTTATAACTTTTAATTGATGTCTCGAAATATCTGGAGCTCATTAAAGGTTGTATATGTATGAACTTGTCAAATTATTTGGTGGAGTAAAATAGCCCGTTGGCCCGTTGCCCGTTGCGTGCTTATGTATATTATTATATTAGTGGTTTATATTAGTACAGTCTCTGCGTGCAGCAGTTACACGTTACTTACCTCTATCAGTAGCTATGACAGGAAATTCGAAGTCGCTGTTAGTCTCGTGGTCTAATGGAGCGGACACACATAGCTCTCCGCTGTCAGGCTTGACATAGAACTGTGGTCTAGCGAGAGCGTCCCCTAGAGTGTAGTTGACGATGGCGTTGACACCGCAGTCTGGGTCTATCGCTGACATCTGTAAAAGAAGAGAATGTTTTAGAAATATGTCCATGGCTGGGGACCAATTGATATGCCTACAAGTTTTTTTAACAGAAAAGCGCAGAGTTATAATACACATACAAAATTAAAAAAAATACAACTACTATCTACTTAGTTTTTTTTTCATACATTCTTTTTGCTGACTCTCTTTGTTGAATGTACGTGCATTGTCATCCAAACTACATATTCGTATGAAGTTTCAAATCGATGCTATTAACCGTTGAAATAAAAGAGTTTGTAGCTGCAGTAAAAGATAAAGTTAAAAGTGTCCAAATCGACGAATAAATCTTAATATATAAAAATGAATCCCTATTTCCCTTGGTCACGGCATCACGCGTGAACGGCTGGACCGATTGCACTACTTAATTCTTTTTTTGTTGTGTTTGCTATTGCCAGAAGAAGGTTTTTATAAAAGAAGATTTAGAAAATAAAAAAACTACACCGGGGGCGAAGCCGCGGGCACCAGCTAGTTTAAAATAAAATTAACTCGAAAATGAATAATATCTTACAAGTAGTTACGGAATTCAATAGAAATGTTATTTTAGAAATAATGGGTTATCCAAGAAACACAAATGCAGACTGCAAATAAATTACATAGGTTTTAATTCAGCAGCTGTATCACATCAGAAGATACCTAACCGCATCGATCACGTGGCTACTCATTTATAAGCATTAATACACAATTGCTTCAACCTAAGGCTTCTAACAAATAACCTTAATGTCCCTGCCCTGCCATACCACCATTTGGTCGCCGTTCAGTAACTGCTGCTACTTTTCTCTACACAAGTAGTAATAGCAAGTACACTTTGACCAACTGGTTACCGTTAGGCTATCAATTGTCTAGTATCAGCTACCAGGACTAATTGCCTAAGTACTACGCATATCTGATCTTCTGTAATTAATTGGTTGTTTCTATTCGTTTGATCTGTGTGGTTGTTGGACAAATAGGATGGGATAGGATGTGTAAACTTTGATAAAGTAAGCAAAATGATAAGGTTATGTTAATTAACTTTGCATTTTAAGTTAAGTGCCCGTGTGTTCCAAGACTGCATGAGTCGTGGTTGTCCTAGTGATCCGACCTATGGCTTCTCAAGCAGAGCTTTGTGAATTCAAATCTGGGCTCACACCTTTGAGTTAATGGAAATTCATGTGCAAAATTACATTTGAAATTTCACCACGGGCTTTTTGGTGAAGGATACCTTCGCACTAGCTTTAGGTTTAGAACGCAATAGAATGGTGTGTGTTAAGTTCCCAATCCAAACAGGGTCACGTAGGAACTAGATCTTGTGTCCAGTAGCGGCAAGCATGGGCTGACACCCAGCAAGTAGCTACACCGATTTCAATTGAAGCAATTAACAAAACCACATAACGTGTAAGTGAGATTAGCGAAATAAACTGGGTGCAAACAAATACTAAAATAAAACTTACAACCAGAATAATTAGCAAATAATCATATTTTTCTCTTTATCTCCTTTATATTACGGACGTGACAACGGCACTTGATTAATTGCATCGGCGTTCAAAGCAAAGATAAATGGCCAAGTTGCAAAGAAAATACATCACGGTAAAACCATGCAAACAAATCCCAACTCCAAGCTTAAGTAAACACAGATTATTCTCCAGTAGAGCACTTAATATTACGACTATGTTACTTTAAAGATACAAAGTGTAAGTTTGTTCTTGTCTTCATTTAGGAGCTAACATTGAGCGTTCGCAAAAACGCCATCTATTCATAATAACTAACATTGCCAACATTTCTCAACGTCAAATATAACGTCAAGTTTATCTCCGTTAACAGTTACGCAAAGAGATTGCTCTTCCAAAAGTCGTTTGCTACACGCCATTGGATTCCGCGAAACATTTAAAACAATGCTCCAATCAGATGCAGGGCTACTTTATTATTATTGGTCCGATTCGACGGGTCTGATTGATTTCGTATCATTCAAGGTTGCATGCAAAGGCGTCCTTACTTTATTACGCCAGAACCTCAAACTTTTGACTCGTATTTAATGAATAAGATAAGCAACAAGTTTCTTATGCCACACACGATGTTTCAATAATTATCGTTAATCTGACTAATCTTCCTAATACGGTAAAGATAAACAGGTTGAAATTTCCTCAAAACTTAAGAATTTCAATGTGAACATAGCAGTTCACGAGGTTGATAGTATTAAGTGTTAAAAATAAATCAACGAGTCGAATATGACCGTTGTAGATAATGGGGAACGCGGGCGAGTCAAAGCCAATATTGAAATACTTAAGCTGTTTTATATTTAAATTTTCAAGCGAGCTGACACTGGTAATATCGGCTACCTCAATATAGAGAGATAAGAGCGGTCACAATGAGATTTATTGCACACTCTCGCTTACATCAGTACTTAATACGAATTTTAAAGTGTTACTTTAAAATTGTCCCGCACGTCTCAATTAGGCAGTTTTAATGGAGTTGCCAATATTTTTTTCGCATGATGTTTTAGAGATTAGCTCAGACGTTTTGATATAAAGCCTTGTTTTTCATTTCGTTTTTGCTCAAGCGGCTTGTCGCGAAACGAGTTCAAAGAACATCTTAAATCTCGGTGACTGACAACGTCCAGTTAAAACTATATAAATAAATAACGAAAATAACAATTGCACGTTTACATACAACCCCGTATTCAGAACGTCAAATTCGAATTTAAATTCAAGAAACGCAGAGAGCCGGGTCTCATCTAAATAAACCGAACAGCTGCCTTGTTTACTTGAAATAAAATGTAAAATAAAATGATTTGTAACAAAAATAACAAAAATTCTTACCCAGTTCGGCTGTTGCTAAAGGACATTGTAATTCAAGCTGATTGGCACACAATAATGGTATCAACCATAAGCCATTTAAAAATTGTCCGTGTTAAAAAGAAAAAGGTATGGAGACGACAGTACCAGGAGTAAATAAAACTAAAGAGGACAATACTTGGTTCGGACTGCGAAGGATTTGTAGTGCCATTAGTTGAACAGCTCCTGAACGCATCGAGCGAAATGGAGTCCTATAGCGCTTAATCAGAGATGAAAATCGGCTTAGAAATGCTATTGGGCAATTAAAAAATGATTTTGAATTGTGATTTGTTTTGAAAACTGCAGTCTTTTTTATGAATCTACTGGAAGTTACTGAAATTATTTACCCGTCTTAAGTATAACGCATTGTTATCTTTATGAATGTAATAAAGTGCTTTTGTTTTTTGACACTTGTGTTGAGTAATTTAGTCTGGTGTGTATTTTTTTAAATTACCTTTTACTTTAGGTTCTAGTACTCATATACATGAACAGGATCAGGCAAAACGTAGACAAAACTGTAACGGGCTTAGCTTTTTTACTTTTTAGTTCCCTTAGTTTCGTTAAACAAGTGGAAGTACACATTGTAAACTAACTTAACTTAAACTTTGTTCAAAATAATATAGTGAATTGCATTTTTTAATTGCGTCTATATCTTCAACATCCACGTATTTAGTACCATCACACCAATTCCAAGCAGGCATGAGTCAGACATTTTTATTTTTATTATAAATAGCATTGCATACCGTAGATGAATTGCGGGTTAAAAATAAATTATCTTGAACTGCAGCCACAGTATCGTATTTCTTTAATTGATTGTACATCGCCTGGCTGCAGGCTGACCTTTGAATTCCTGCCTCCTTTTGTTCATTAGTACCGTCATTGTAATGTACAATTTATTTTACTTATCCAGTTAAATACTGTACTCTTTGTTAGTATTGGTTTCAACGCTTACTGTATTGCCAGGGTTTTGGATTTGGCTCTCTTTCTTTAATCTTATTTGGTTTGAGCTTGTATTTTTTAATTAATCTTAAATATAAATATTTTGTATTCCTTTTCATTCTTTTATATTCCTTGTGCGAAAGTCTTAATTGCTTGAAGACTAAGAAGTATTAACATTAAAGTCGATGTAGTAGATGTAGAGGAAGTAGATGTAATTTAATTGAACTAGAACGGATTGATAACATCACATGCGTGTCTTTTAGCTTGGTAATCTGACTTGTTTGAATTTTGAATTAATTCAAACAACTTATTAAAGCCGATCTCAAACCACATGGAGCGGGCTGGTCAATAATGAGATCTTAATTGGTTCCAATGGGTAGTGTTCAGGGTAAAAAATTGTATTCTATTAAGTTCGGCAGTTTATATGTATCATTAAATAGTGGACACGGCTTTTTTTCTTTTGTCAATTCAATACCTGGGCGACCGAGCTTTGTTACCACATAGCAAATTTCATCGAAATCGTTGGAGCCGTTTCGTATTTTTCACACTTATATCTGACTCGATCGGGAATCGAACACGGGACCACAAGCTTCGTAGTCAGGTTCTCTAACCACTGGGATATTCGGTCATCTAATCCCTATGACCATGTTAAAGGACGACAGGATACATCATTATTATGTATAAAGACTTTTCTAGTCACACAGTCTCTAAACGCGTTTCAATCGGAATCCATTCACCCTTAAAGAAACTCAATCTTCGTGTCCAGTACAAGGTATTATATCATACAACATAAATGCTTAGCTTTATACGAGATGTAGTTGCACTTGCAACGTTAAATATACCATTCATAAACTCAATACCTTGGTTTACTTCGATTTTATTATTAAAAGCACAGTGGTCAATTTGCTGTAACACACTTGTATAGATTATGGAATTACACGCATTAAAAGCGAGCTTCTGGGAATGTCATCTTCTATTATAAAATAACCACAACACGTGTTAAGCAAAAATGAACTATATTACACATAGTTGGCTTAAAAGAAATCCTATTACGTATACTTTCATATGAATTGTTAACGTTTAATTTAAGCAACTGAATTTGATCAGTAGTTTATTTTTGAATACCAGAAGTGGATGGATGGATGAAGAATATTTTTTGTGATGGAATAACTGTGGGTTGCAGTGATACAGCTTTTCGCGTAAGTTTTTGTCATGACTTGCTGTCAAAAGCGTCGCTATAGTATAGACAATGTACCGTCGAACAAATTGAATTATGACTCAGGGTAGAACCTTTGTGCTACTAATATCATGTTGAAATCTCATACTTTTGTCAAGGAAATCATAATGAAATTGATTATTAAAAGGTTCCATATAGGTATCTTAAGGCATCGGTAATTGAGACGTTAATGCAAACGCATTTGCTAACTTTCTTCCATCAATAACACTGAAGGTGCAGATTTTTGAAAATGTCGCTACTTCGCTTAATTTAAATCCTCTTCATAATTTTGGACATCAAAAATGACTGTACCTCTAGGGTAATTTTTTGTGAACAAGTGAAAAGTAATCACGACAACATGCCTAGAGCATGGAGTAGACCCAATGGCCACAATGAAAGAGACACTAATAATTTTCCAACACAAAACTACTGCCATGTCTTTTGTCTACTTCACACTTAAAATGTTAGTTTTAGTTTAACGCGTCGGCTTTCTTCGGAGACATAATAATGAGTCTGTATAGTGCATTGTTTTAGTTACGTACGTATTTTTAACACCACGAAGGAGTCACTAATGTTCTATTCATACCACGTATTTGTTTTTGCAAAGGGGGTAAGCTGTGCCGTTCCTATATTAGTTGAGGTTCTTAATATTAAGTTATTTTAAGATCGTCGTTTAAGTTAAACCTTTATAATATTCAAAGGATCATTAGTACGCAGTCGAATAAACTAAGTGGAACCTTTGCACTACTATTAATGGTATGTTGACATCCCATTCTTTAATTTCCGATTTAAAATTGTGTTTTTATTATTATAACAATTTATCAATTAAGCATGAAGTTGTATTATTTTCTTTTTACCACACGTAATTTTTGTCTTCGGACATATTGTTGCAATTTCCATATTTGTACAGTCAACGTCATAAATAAGTGATCACTGGTCACTTTTCTACCTCCTCAGTTTATCGTCTTGTTTGAAAAGCCATACGAAATTGTGTAACGACTGAAAGGCTGACTGTACAGTTTGAAATTTTATTTCTAATGTAAATCTCCTCTCAATTAAGTTAGTTTCTGGAGGTCATTTAATAAGGATAATTAGGGCCTTCGTATTTTTTCTGTTTAAGAATCTGTTTTTTTTAGATAAAATAAAGAGTATACATCCTAAGAACTACGGATACGGATAAGGCTACGGATTTTGCCCGAAACATATCGAGCTAAACTCGATTTAATAGGTGAGTTATACGGTACAAAACCTTTTAAGTAATAATAAGTTTACATAATTCTTTATAACATAATAATCATACATGCAAATGGCGAAAGTTTATACCAATATTATTTAACACTAGCCGCCACACTACATATAATAAAAACTATATCCGTTTTTAATCAGCCAAGCATGCTAAAGACACTCCTTACAAAAAAGTAGCTAATTAAAAAACTGCAAAGCGCAGGCGCACTCAATTCATAGGCTGCGCCACAACCGCAGTGTCGGGTGTCCTTCCGCTAACACGAGAGATGACGTCTGCTGGGAAGATGCATTAAAAAAAAAACAATTGTAAATCTGTTTAAAAAAATATAGCTCGTTGAGTTTCTTGCCGGATTCTTCTCAACAGAGGTTTTTCCGAACCGGTGGTAGTTTTTTTTGTCATTCATAAGTGCTTGTTTTAGCCTAAATTGAATAAAGATATTTGACTTTGACTTTGAATAGAATTCACGACTTACAACACTTACTTACAGCGAATATATTACAAATGAGAGAGTTTGTATGTCTGTTTGTTTGTTACCTAAGTCACGTCTAAACAGCTGAACCAATTTAGATGAAATTTGGTACTTTGAGTGTCAGGAAAGGACGTAGGATAGTTTTTATGCCAAAAATAAAATCTCTATTATACCATCAGCTAAATAAGCGGTCTATCAATTTTTAAACAAGTAAATATGTCGCTAAAGTCGAACTTTCAAGTTGACAGGCACGTCTATTGGCATTATTGTTTTATGACATGCAAACGATTATCAACTTTAGGGTGGTAGACTCCATAGGTATTTGGCTGATGGTACATGTATTTTCTGCGTCTCTATAATTCTTGAGGAATCATGTTGATGATCCTCTGCAGAGCAGAGGCTTCCCCCCCTTCTCGTTCTTGCTCTCGCTCTCTCTCTCTTTTTCTTTCCAAAAAAATCCTGAAATCGATTATTTTGTCACATCCCTAAAACAGTTCGATATCGGGTTACACTTTAGGACGCGTTGACGTGTGACCGAAATTTAAGGTACGGTTTTAGTGTTATTTTCAAATTGAATTTATTTTAATATCTTAACTGAGCGGTGTTCGGTTACAGACTGAGTTTGGCCTTGTTTTTATTAAAGACTTAAAATAATATCACGCGTCAAAAAAAAACACTTGTTTTCTGCCGCTATCGTTCAACATACAATTTTAGTTATCAGCTTTCTTATGATGGCGCTAAAAATACATAAAAAATAGAATTTTTCTTTTAAAGACAGACCGATTTTTGGACCCAAATTGACACTTTGGGCGTCTCCTGCGTTACCAAAATCTCTGGCGTTACTCTCTGGCGTTACCAAAAAAGTCTCTGGCGTTACCAAAAAAAAACGTACTTCCAACAAGATATTTCACTGTTTAATAGGTTGAACTTACGTAGGATGGCATGTATTCATGAACACCATCTATTAAATTACAGAAAAAACATGTTTACTTACATGAATCTGTAATTGTTTGAAAAATGTCGTGGACAGATTAGTGTCGGTAAAAAGTTGATTGGCCCATTTTCAGGTTGGACCTTAAGAACGGGTGACACTTTGTATTATAAAAATAAATCTATAGCATACATTTCAAGCATACTCATAAATTACATTTATTCATAGTATTAAGTACAAATAGACAACACGTAGGAAAGTATGTGTCATAAATATTCATGTTCATATTAATATCTTTGGCTACAATAAAAAAACATAAATCATATTAATCTAATTTAGCTCTCTATATTATCATTACAAATTATAATGTAATCAGGCTTTACAACAACATAATAATATTATTATGTACAAATGTTTTTTTTTTCAATACAATTTTTTCCTGGCAAAATTTAAATAAAGTTAGTTGTTATAACAGCGTTGCGGCTTGCCGTAACATTATGCTGAGTGGGGTCCACTTTATACTATTCGATGTTATTTTTTGTTTCTCTCCATCTAATGTATTTTTATGTGTATCGAATATGTGTAAATAAATGTTTCTCTCTCTCTCTTGTAATAACAACAAATATTTTCAAAGCATCACTAAGGGCTACCATAATTTTATTTAAGTACTTAAACGTATTGCACTAAGTGGTTGCTATGTTTAACTGCATAATAAGGCAAACATCCTGTGCATAAGTTTATTATTTAAGTTACTAATTTTACTCTTTGCAACCAGTCTATGTTTGCACAGCAAAAAAAAACACTTAAGTTAATTCCTTTATAACGAAGGAAACATAACTAGAAACTAATGTACCTGCTGATTTAATAATTATTTGAAGACATTTTCAAAAAAGCATTTAAACAAAAGAACCGGCCAAGTCCGAGTCAGCACAGTAATCCCATAAGGGTTAATGAATCCAAAAATTAATCAAATCATTTCTATTTACATATCATCAATCCATCATCCCACCCTACATATATAAATACACCCCACTGCTGAGCAGGCACACGCACACAGGCACACGCCTACAGAATGCGAGGGCTTGGACCATGGTTTACACGCGGGCCCAATGACGATTGGGAACTTAATTGTTTCTGCAAAATCTCACAAGTACTTAGCATGTATTTAAATGTCATCAAATACTTAGCGTGTATTTAACATGTCATCAAATATTTCATCATTGCTGAGGGTCGTGACCTCCACGAATTGTTTTCCGGACAATCGTTCTTCATCCATCAAATACCTTAGCCTGTATTTAAGATGTCGTCAAATATTTAGCCTGTATTTAATATGTCATCAAATATTTCGTCCGTACTGTAAAAGTTGTCCTCTTTACCTACTCGTTCTTGACAGTGTATCAACCTAACTGCAACCACGTTGGCCATTAGCAAAATTGGACAAAGTAATGAATCTCGAAAATTGAGATCACTAATTGAGGCCTCCATTTCTCAAATTGCTGTGTATGAGGTGAAACCGTGCAGAAGCTGTAATGGCAGCGGACTAAATTGATACGAAAATACCAAAATGATGGCCTAGTGGTTTCACCTATCGCCTCTCAAGCAGAGGGTCGTGGGTTCAAACCCCGGCACGCACCTCTGAGTTTTTCGAAATTCATGTGCGGAATTACATTTACCACGAGCTTTACGGTTAAGGAAAACATCGTGAGGAAACCTGTACAAACCTGCGAAGCAATTCAATGGTGCGTGTGAAGTTCCCAATCCGCACTGGGCCCGCGTTGGAACTATGGCCCAGTCCCTCTTGTTCTGAGAGGAAGCCTGTGCCCAGCAGTGGGACGTATGTAGACTGGGATGATGATGATGATGCACTACTTTCTAAATGTTCGATTAGACGTTGTCGAAATGAAGTACTTAACTTTATCGTTGGTTTAGGGTGAGGCCAAACGATTTTTTCGAGTTGTGAGTGGTGTATTTTCGGTCTGTAACTTCTGCTGGATTCGGTTTTATACAAAAGTCCAGTTCGTGCCACAAGGGGGCGCAAAAAGAGTTACATTATAAAGGACTTTATGTACGAAACCAAAATTATGCGACCAAAAATATGCAACTCACAAAAAATTACCTTCGTTTGGCCTCACCCTTTAAATATTTTTGTTTAAAACCAAAATGTGTGTATTTGGACTAATTTTTGTGTTTATTTAAGACTCTAATTTTGAAAATAAATAAATGAGGTACTTAGGTCGATAAATGAAGCTGAGCCTGGAACAACATAGTTCGTGGAGTTAAATTGTTTACAGTTGCAATTGTTTTTCGTCATTTTTTTAATTACGGGGCCATTGGAAGCTGCTTTTTACAAGCTTTTATTTAGTTTTACCTGTTCCATTGTCTGTCCGTCTGTCTGTCTGCCTGTAATCAAATCTTGCAAGTTAAATTCGGCCAACTTCCAGTGGTCTGATTGTCTTGAAATTTGGCATACTTATGTAAATTGCGTAACAATACAATAATCTGGTAGTGACATCCTGGTAGTCCGGCCAGGATTGTCTCTGCAGTACGAAACTCTTCAACGGTTAATGGCATCGACTCGAAATTTGGTATGCAAATGTAGTTTAGGTGACAATGCAAGTACAGTCAGCGAAAAGTACAGTTAGCAAAAAAAGCTTGTATTAGAAATTAAATTTTTACCAAAAACTTATTTTTTTACTTTATATCACTCTGTTTGTAAACTTAAAGCCCGATTTAAATTTTAATTAATTCTAAACGACGTATTGTTTATAAAGAAGCTTTATTATGTAATAACTAAATCAATATCGATAAACTTTAGAAAACGAGTTTCATATTTGGCAACCCATCAAATTTATTAACAAAAATTATAGGGCAAGCATGAAAATTACAATCATTTGCGCCTTTTTCTGTGTATTTTATTTCTGCGTTTTCGCTAATAATTATAATATAACACATTATTCATTATGTATCTGCGGTATAAACGGATATAAAAATAATCGGACTTAATAAAATATTGACAATTGCAAACACAAGTTTTTGATCAGATTTTGGTCGGTTATTCTCGTTTGACCCCAATTCTTCTGGGTGTTTAAAAAAAAAGTGTACCTTTTCTTTCAAAATGCATTTAATTTTTTCATACAAAATTTTATGAGTTTTTTGTGACGCCCACACTAAGTGTATGAAAAGAATCGTCTCAAAACTGACATTTTTTGGTCATTTTTTTAAACTATCGGAATCGATTGTGCTCTTGATTCTGAGTAGGAAAAACTATTTTTTTCCAAAAAAAAAAAAGGTACACTTTTTCTTACTTAACATAAAGGATGAACATGGGTCAGTACAAAAAAACATTATACGAGTTTAGGACAGTGAAGCTGTTAGAAACAGTTTGTTTTCACCATTGTTACATTATGACAAGAATGTTTTAGACAATAGCGGTCATTACTAATTTTTTGTTTTAAATTAAATTCGGGTTTGTCTAGTGATCATGGCGCATGCAACTGTGCCGAAATATCGAGCTTCTCTAAAACCAAGGTACGCGGAACAAAACCCGAATTTAAATCATAAAATTTGTTACATTATGTTCCAGCTCACGCTTATTATACACTAGCTTATGCCCGCGACTACGTCTGCGCGGATCTAGGTTATCGCGCGGTGGCGCCCTCTACCGGAATAAAAGGTATCCTATGTTGATCCTTGGGTTCAAACTACCTATATACCAAATTTCATCAAATCGGTTCAGTGGTTTCGACGTGAAAGGGTAACAGACAGACAGATAGACAGACAGACAGGTTACTTTCGCATTTATAATATTAGCAGGTTCATACGTAACACTCGGTAGGTAGAACCCTGGCACAGGGAGCCTCTGCTGCCTTGCCTTTATCATTTTGCTGACTGCAACAGGGTTCTACCAAGTGTCACATACAGTCTTGTCAAGGTGTAGTTATAGACAAAAAACTATAGTCACAAAATCGACACCTGCAAGGAATATCATCGTAACTCATTTTCACTAACTTTTACAGGGCGGCACATCAGATTTATATTTTTTATAAAAAAATGTTAAGTCTTGGTTCAAAACCGCCATGTCCGTTATAACCAACAAAGCTAAAACTAATGAATTATCTAATTGTTTTGTCACAAATACATTTATTTTACCCTTTTTAGTTACTTACTCGTACGATGATATTCTACAACATTAGAACTTTACGACAAAGCGACAAAGTTAGTTTGAAGGACTATGTCGTAACTAAAGTTGGTATTTTATTCATCGAAGCGCACTCTTACTTACAATGTTTTTCCATGCCGTATCTTTTAAACGCAAAGGAGTAGAGATACATGGATAAGAGCTAAAAAAAGACAATTTAGTTTCTTGCAAAATCATGATTTTAACTCAAAATTGACAAAAAGTGAGTTACAATGATATTCCTTGCAGGTGTCGAAATCATCATGCTAGAGCAGCCGTTGAAATTTAAAAGTTCATTGATCTTTATTAATTAAGTAACAAATAATCAACGCGGCTAAATATGCTAATGACCGGTTTTAAACCGGGTTCTAGATATTTTTTTTACCTACGCGTTTGAAACGAATAATTATGTAGTTTTTTCTATCCCGGACGGTTTCGCTGGAACTTTTGGGTCCAGTTAAATAATTATTCGTTAAATTTAAATAGTGTGTTGATTATGGCTAAATAATATTATCATAGTCATTTAAAAAAATTAAAGGCGAATTTATTTATTTTGTTATAATACGTTCCACTGCTGGGCACAGGCCTCCTCTCAGAATGAGAGGGCTTGGGCCGTAGTTCCCACGCGGGCCAAGTGCGGATTGGGAACTTGAAACACGTCATTGAATTGCTTTCAGGTTTGTGCAGGTTTCCTTAATGTGTTTTCCTTTACTGTGAAGCTCGTGGTCAATTTCAAATATAGGTCACAGTAATTTATGGGATAATTACTAAAAAAACATTCTAAGATTCGTGATATCAAAAATATATTTTATTAAAAAGCACAATACGTAAGCTACCGGTCCCACACGTGACATAATTATAAAATAATCAATTCCCAAATTCAGTCAACACAATGTAGTAAATAGCCTGAATGGCTTCGAGAAAAGTATGGTACGGCCGTGCCTTTGTTTTTGTTTTGCTCGACTTGGCGGAGGCACTACCGTGCCCACAGATTATAAAAAAAAATTCAAAACAGTACCATTTATGCATTATCTATCACACAATAAGCTCCAAACGACTGCAATAGAAAGAAATAAAAATGTCTAAAAAAACATAATCGACTTGAACTCAACTCTAAGAACAAAAGGCAAGGTACAAGATTGTACGAGTTAAATCGATATAATCCTATAGTGATAACAAGACGCTAATGCGATTACTATCTCCGGATAATCGTAAGAAACCAGAATTAACTGTTAGTCGATAAAATAGGGCTGTGAGAAATAACTACGTTTTTATTTATTTACACAAAATAAAAATAAAAGTTTACAATGAGAGTAGGTAGCTTAAAAACTGAACATGGTTTATTTACCGCGTCGCTTAATACTAAACTGCATCTTAATAAGTCATCATAATTATAACATAAGAAAAGTTAAAATTACACTCTGTTTTTTTATTGTTTTGAAATCAGCAAGTAGACTTTTTTCGAATGCCTGTGGTGTTGTAGTTGTAGAACATTGATTTTGACAGTGAAGCATTGGTGTGGCAGAACTAGACTAAACTATAACGAAATCACTCAAAATAATTTCTATAGGTAATTAATTAAAAAAGTGATTTGTATGGAAGAATGTCGAAAATGGTTTCTAATTAGTGACTTTTTTTACACAAACACAAACATCACGCCTGTATTCCCAAATAGGATAGGCAGAGCACACGAAACGTTACCGCTTCGGAGCCATTTTTCTCACAAACACAAAACTTGACTTTTCTACACAAAAAAAAGCATTGGTATTTTGGTATTTGGACTTATTTTCGTTGTTTCATAAAAAAAAATCGTTTGTTTATACAAATAATAGACATGGAAATTACAATACGATTCTGTACGATTTTTTCTTATATTCGTGTACCTACATATGCAAAAAATGCATATTATAATGATTTCAGAAAAAATGAATTATTTTAAGTTAGCCGTTTTTTGTGTAGTATAAAATTGCTCAATCGATTTATAGATTCAATGGTACATCCCTAATTCTATGAGAATGTTGATTCTAGTTTAAGGCCCCACGCATTGTTATAATCCCTGGATTTAGCACATGAAGATACGGCCTGAGAAAATTGTTTTGTAACTCAGAGTAAATTTAAATGATCATTAACTTTTTAACTTGAGACAGACTTCTTACAAAAATCTCAATACCACTCACACCATTTAATCGCTTCGCAGGTTTGTGCATATTTTCTTTACCGTAAAAATCGTGGTTCAATCTTATTTTAATTGCTAATTTAATTCATATTATGACATTCTTATGATTTTATATTTATACTAGCCGTTACCCACGACTCCGTCCGCTTAAATTTCGGTTTTCACTATCCCGTGGGAACTACGCAACTTTAAAAGCTATCCTACGTCCTTCCCCGGGACTCAAACTATTTGTGTACCGAATTTCATCTAAATCAGTTCAGCGGTTTAGAGGTGATGAAGTAACAAACAAACAAATAAACAAACAAACAGACTTACGAACTTTCGCGTTTATTATATTAGTGGGATTATTATTAATCTTATTTAAGTGTTTTTCTTTTTCAATATCTATATAAATTCGTGTAACTTGACATTTCTGCAAATTATAATCTATAATGTAATAGTAGCTTATGCCCGCGGCTTCGCCCGCGTGGGATTCAGTTATCGCGCGCTGTTTTCTCGGGCACTGTGCATTTTTTCGGGTAGCCTACGTCACTTATGGGCCCATAAATTATCTTTATGCCAAAAATCACGTCGATCCGTCACTCCATTTGGACGTGAAAGACGGAGCAACCTACAAACATACAAACAAACACACTTTCGCATTTATAATACTAATATTAATATAATTGAATGAAAAAAAAAACTAAATTTCAAATATAATCTTTGAACATTAATTAAAAAAACCCCTGAGTTTTTCAAAATTCATGTGCGGAATTACATTTGATATTTACCACGAGCTTTGCGGTGAAGGAAAACATCGTGAGAAAACCTGCGAAGAAATTCAATGGTGCGTGTGAAGTTCCCAATCCGCACTGGGCCCGCGTGGGAACTATGGCCCAAGCCCTCTTGTTCTGAGAGGAGGCCTGTGCCCAGCAGTGGGACGTATATAGGCTGGGATGGATGGAATTAAAAAAAAAACTAAAAAGTGCGAGCCTAGGCTTGAACCCACATCCTTCTAGTTACTTGAAAGGCCACAGCCACTCGGCTACTACGGTTTGCGCGTTCTATAACAATAATGTCGTCAATGTATCTCTCAACTTGAATGTTCGAAGTCAGGGTATAATTTATTTGAAAGTGAATCTTTTTAGACATAAGGATGTACAACGCAAGTTTTGAAGTTCCTTTAAACCTTCTCAAAAATAACAAGCTCTTGAAATATTTCGAAAAATCTTTCTGTGTAATTTATGATGATATAAGTATATCAAATTGTGAATTTAATTCAAGTAAGCTGTTGCGAACAGGCACATAAATTATGTTTTATGCATTAGAACATAATAATTAGTATTTAAAACGCAGATGTCGCATAAATAACCACTTTTTGTGCTCAATGATTTACGAACTTCCATCTCGCTTGCCACGTTATACTTTTAATAATTAACGCGATAAAATTTTACAATGTGTTAACTTTAATAACTTTTGTTTAAATGTTTGTTTCGTATGAAACATGATAAGTTCAAAATGACGACCTTCATTTGACTTTGTTCTTTTTTGGTATAAAAGAGTTCAACGCGTTTGTTTGAGTATTTTTTTTAAAACGTGTAATCGTAAGTGAGCACAAGGACACCCGGAACACCAAATGATAGCAAATACGTTGACAAACTGAAGTATTTTTTAATAAAATTGTTAAATTCGATGTATGGTATTTTTTTATGATTATCCTCTGAAAATTAACTGTTGATGAAATTTTATTCGGTTTATCGACTTCTTTACTTTACTTACTAATCTATGTATGATTATGATTATTACGAAAATCCAAAAATCATGCAAAAAAAAAATCATTTCAAATCAAATAATTATCATCATTCGCAACTTCTTTTTCGTATGATAATGAAATGTTAATTACAAACATCTGCAAAAATTCATACGTAACTAAACTTTACTCAATCGTCGATCGCACAGGGTGTTAAATTTTTACCTAGACAATGGTTTTTTATATAGTTACATTTGACAATTGTCAAAGTAACAATTATTAATAGCAAATGGCGGTAAGCGGCCATTAGTGCAATCCCATTATTCCGGGCGGGATAAATCGCGCTAATGCTTCCCTATCTTATAAATCTTAGGCTCTGCTTAATTAGACGATGCGCAGGAGTTGGAAATATGGATGTGGCAATTTTGTAAAATATTCTAACCGTCTAGCTGTTGCTCTGTTTATAAGTCACCATTATCATCAGCTGGAAGACGTCCAATGCTGGACAATGGCCCGACAACTCGCCACTTTCATCCACCGGTTGCCCGCAACTCTTACGATATCATCAGTCCATGGTGGTGGGTGGATGTTTATTACTATCCCGGAGGAATTATGCATTTTTCAGGAATGAAAAGTATCATGTGTCCTTTCCAAGACCACGAGTTATCTTTACACGAGATTTCATCTGATGCGATTTATCGGGTAAAGCATGAAAGGTAATAGACAGAAAGACTGAGTTATTTGTAAATATATAATATTATGGTGCTGTATTTTATGCTATAGTAAGTATAGTTGTTAAATAATATAGTAATAATAATAATAATAAATCTACATTTAAAATATACATTTTACAATATAAATAAAAACTAACGCTTCAAGAAAATAAAAGAGAACAATAATAAAGATATCGTCTACTAATTTCATTATATTATAAAATACCTTGTCCATGTTTATTAGTCAGTTGCAAATAAACATGGCGGATAATGAAAAATGGCGGCTGCGTAGTTGCCTGTGTATGAGTCTAATACAAAGACTAGTGTAAAGGCAGAGCGCCACAGTTGGCTTATTATGCGAAGTTCTGGAAAGTATTAGAAAAAAAATGAAACTGATACCTTAATTTATATGCTTTAGTGAACTATAATATTAAGTATATATAATTTTATTTGTTGTTTTGTTGTTTGATAATCTTTTTATTCATGAGGTGAATCTTATTTCTGCCAATATCATGTTTTCTTATGTATAACAAAGTGCCATACAGACATAACTAGAAACATGTTTTTTTTAACATGCGTTTGACAACGTATACGATTACGCCTGAATTTCGTAAGTATTTTTTCATTCATTTTTTAAATATTCGAAATACTAATAAATATTTTTTTAAACAAATTGTTGCATTTATACACTTCAGTGTGTCCCCAGTTTAGCCTTAAAATGCCATTCAGTGTACAGGATAAGATATTTATAATTAATCGATTCGTTAAATGTCTTATACAGATTGTAAGTTACTAGCTTTACTGTGGCTCTGTAATCGCTTGTACAAATTGCAGGACATATCGTAGTACAAGTAGTACTGTGTACCATAAGAAGAAAAGTCCTTTTTAAAAACTACAAAATACCTACCAATGACGGTGGCTGTGATACACTTTTATAAAAGTTTTTTGAGATTTTTTTTTGTTTCTCGACATTTCAGTATTGTTTAATATTACTAAATCCTATTCGCTGAATTCGGATCGCAATTACAGAGATCGTCCGTCTCTTTTACACTTCGTATATCGCTCTCACTCTCTTCCAACATGGCTTCTTGTACAAGTCCGCTCTCGTTTATAAATCAAAAATGAATCTAGTCTGTAAAAACGCAAAAAACATAATAAAAAGTGTCAAAAAGTCAACCTGCATCTTTTAGTGTATTATGACCATGTAGTTCAGTGTCTATGGTTCAATAGAATACAACAATACCCAACAGTATAAGTCGATAAAATAAATTACTTATTACTATTCAAACTATAGTAGGTACATCAAAATGCAAGTCGGCTTCAAAATGTCACATAGACTTTTCAAAAAAAAAAAGATAAATATATCCTGTTATAATGTGTATATCAAATGTACAAATCATTAGCAACACCACAATTATTTTCATTCGCCTAAATTGCAACCCGAAACCTAATTATTTATAACTCACTCACCATTTTGGGCAGTTTTTTACACAATAAATAAATGACACTTATTAAGCTATAAGAAATAGTTAAACATTTATGGCTTTGTCATAAATAATGGCCAGTTATGACACGCAAAATTATATCAACCAATGTTTCACGCCTACACCGGCTCGGCTGTTTGTCAATGACGCAATTTTAAATATCTACAGAGTGTCACAGTGTATATATTTATAGTCGATTAACGTGGTTGAAAAGGATGCTTCTCTGTAAGAACTACAGAATTAGTGTTGAACTTACGAGTATCTGTGCCGTCACATCTATGTACCGTAAACTCAGGTTTCTATAGTCCCAGGTCCCAGCGTTCATCAATAGTCCAAACGGACTTTATCATTTCGAACAATTACGGAACTTTTAACGTCATCAAGGAGGTTCATCGTGCATGTATTGGATTAGGCAGCGATGAAGCTCCTAGATGACATTAGCAGTTCCGGAATTGTTCGAAATGTTAAAAAGTCCGTTTGGACTATTGATGAACGCTGGGACTATAGAAACCTGAGTTTACGGTACCTAAGTACACTTTTTACTTAGAAGACTTTTTTAATACGAAAAATTTCTAATATTTGGCGCTGCCCAATTGGACAATTTGTTCAAGGTAAATATAGTGGTCAACAACTTCGAGTGAACAATTACTTAACTAAAAATATATTTTTCATCACACTTGCTCGTAAACAGTGTCGTAACATGCAGGCTACCTTGGTTGCAACCCCCCAAATAAAACCCTCGACCTTAATGTGCTTGTCATGAAACCCGTGGTCGGTAAATGAGTCATTGCGCGTACACATTTTGTTGTCATGAAGCCCAAGGTCGGTAATGAGTCCGTGCCCGTACTGATGGGGCTGCGGCGGCGCCGTGCCGCGTGCCCGTGCGCGCGCTGCTGCAGTACTACATGGACCACATGCACACGCACGTTGCGGCGCATGCTGAGGGAGGTAGAGGGCGACGCTGCCAAGAGCACAGCCTAAGGTATCGCCAATATTTGGAACAATTATATTTTTTCTTTTACAAATATAAAATTTTACTTGCAAATGTGATGAAAAACATTGTATGTCGCACGGGCGGTACTAGAATTACGAACATCGACTCATTAAACCCCTCAGTCTTCGACTTCGGGCTTCTAATAGACTCTCGTTCGTAATTCCTTATTTACCGCCCTTAAGACACAATGTACTATTACTAAGTATAACTGCTCGTAGTTCGTTCGTTAAACTGTTATTAGAGATTTTTTGTATTAAAACATTATTCGTATTAACTATAGTTAATTATTATATTAGAAATTTAGATTTATTACAGATTTTTTAACCATAGTTAATACGAAAAATGTTTTAATAGGAAAATCTCTAATAACAGTCTAATAAAGAACTAGCAGCAAGATGGACGGACGATATGGTGCGAGCGGCTGGGAGGGACTGGATGCGGAAAACTCACGACCGCTCAGAATGGTCTAAAATGGAAGAGACCTTTACTCAGCATTGGGTAGATCAAGGTTGAAGAAGAAGAAGAAAGAACTAGTTATACTTAGTAAAATACATTTTTACCTAGGCAACTGTACACTCGAACTTGTTGACCACTATAATTTACCTTGGACAAATTGTCCATTTGGGCAGCAACTTCGAGAAAAAGGTCGCCCGAAGAGTCGAACTCGGACGGGCAGCATTTGGGAAGCTTCGTGATGTCTTCTCGTCCAATATTACGAAGTGCCTGAAGACTAGAGTCTTAGATCAGTGTGTGTTGCCAGTGATGACCTATGGCTCTGAGACGTGGCTCTTGACTGTTGGCCTCTTAGAGAGGCTCAGAGTCACACAACGAGCTATGGAAAGAACTATGCTTGGAGTTTCTTTGCGCGATACAATCTGGAATACGAAAATTCGTCGAAGAACTTAAGTACCGACATAGCTCGAAAAATACGCAAGTTGAAGTGGCAATGGGCGGGTTACACCGCTCGAAGAACAGATAACCGATGAGGGAGAAAAGTTTTCGAGTGTCGACCGCGAACCGGAAGACGAAGCGTTGCCAGGCGTGGGAGGCTGATGGACTGGCGACATCGTGAGAATTGCGGGCAACCGGTGTATGCGAGTGGCGAGTTGTCGTTCACTGTGGCATTCTAAGGGGGAGACCCTTTTTCAGCAGTGGACGTCTTTTGGCTGATGATGATGATGATGATGAACTAGGCAAGGCCCTATTATGAATTTTTCACTGAGACAAAACCACTAATGTTATTATGATGATTATGTCTCATTCATTGAGCTGTTAGTCACGAGATAATGACATTCAATAGCATTTGTATTGCGATATGAATAATGATAACTTCTATTGCAGATACAAACAGTAGCTCTTGTTTGAATTAGAAAGTACAATGTATTAATACAGCGTGTCCTTTTTACTCGTACAAGCTTTAATTTGACTTCCACTGTTTGTAATTAATTTTAGTTTTTTTTTCGAGGAGCAATGTATTGTGTATAATTAATTGACACGAGAGCAAACTGGATATGTGACTGTTGCCACGTTAGCAAGTACTAAGTTTTGGACAAAAACAGTGATACATTGCGTGCAAATTTATTTTATAAGGAAAAAGTAGTAGTTTTTGTTTGGAGATAAATTATACTTGATAATGATAAAACGCTAGGAACAAATTAAATTATGTATCTACGCTATGTTTTGATCAACTGTAAGTTTTCAAGGCTTTCGGTTAACTTTGCTTTTGTGATTTTAAACTTTCGGTCAAATAAGCATTCGGCGTTTCAAAACTCGCACTTCTATTAAATAGGTCTCATAAAATTCAGTTTTTTGGTCTTCGGTATTATGATGTATAATAACCAATCTAGCTGAAACGTCGAGGTAATTTTGAACTGTATTTTATTGCATAAATAAGTCCCGTGAGTAGTTAATAGCGATATTCCCGTACATTAAACCTGCTGCAACGATTGCGCGAGCGCAGCGCAGTTGCGTTGTATTGAAACACTTCCTATACAGTGTTATGTCAATGAATATAGCATTTAGATTATAGTGAAAGCAATATTGTTGAGAGAATCGTGTACAGTCAGCAACAGATGTGGATGAGCTGTTGTGGAGCTCAAAATGGCTCAAAATATTTAAGATTAAGTACCAGAGTAATAAATAAGATCTTCTAGTTTTTACTTACAATTAAAAAAAAAGATTGGCCATAAAAACCGGTTTCGGGAATGTAATTGGTCACTTTTTATGGTCAATTCTACCCTCCTACGCCAAAAGGCGCTATCTAAAAAAAAAATCTTTTATTTATACCATGTGATGCAGAACTTAAGCTACACAATAAATTGTATTTAATAACAAAGGTGTTTTGGCAGAATTTAGGTTCCAACAAATTTGCAACGAGCGAAGCGTTAGAGGAGAGTTAGGTTAAATCACGATAGCAAGGTGCGGGCTGAGCAAGCGAAGCGAGCGAGCTGCTGGACCGGCCGGCAAAGCGCCAGGACCTGATTATCATCATCATCATCATCATGTCAGCCGAAAGACGTCCCCCAAGGCTCTCTACTCAGACCGATCTTGCGTGGTGTTGGTCTGTAGGACGGGATTATATTAGGGGACAATTTGGCCCCTACTAGTGCTGGCAAAATAACAAAACCAGCCAAGCATGAGTCGGACTGTCGAAGAGTACGAACCGTATATTTAACACTACTTATTATTTTACAACAGTCAAGAGTCAAAATTAGAAAGTCTTAAAACCTTATTACTACATTTTCTTAAGCAGCACTACCTACTATTTTCTTAAGAAGCAGTACCTACAAAGCACTTTACGAACAGGTTATCCTACTTCAAAGTTGCAACAAGAGAATCTAGAGAGATCTAGGAATGAATTATAAGCGTGAATGTCAACGAACCAAGTACTGAATCGTCTATGTAAAAAAATAAAATTGACCAACAAGCGAAATATCAGACGTCGTATTAATAATTAACGCCATTTTCGTAACATTCATAACGCACAACATCAAAATAGCAATGAGTTCGTGTATCATAATTTCCAAACTATGTAGAAATATTTTCAAAAACGCTGTCATCAAAAAAAAAACAATCTCTTTACATCATGACAAAGGTACGTGACTTTATATGTTTTGGACGTTTTGCGATTTTGGCGTTAAGCTATAATTATACTCGAGTACTGCCTTTTCGCAACGTAACGTTTGGCAACCTGCTTCATTTCGCAACTTTTCATTTCGCAAACTCTAAAACTGTAAATATTTCGGGATTTATTTCAGGGCCATCGTGTAGAACCCACGAGGACTAGGTTAGTTTTATAAAAATCCTGAAATATTTACAGTTTCAGAAATATTAAAGTAACTAAGTATGTCTTTTGCGACATCTTCACAGTAACCATTAAACATTTGTAAACAATTACTATACAGGCTCATTATTATTAAATTGGTAAAAAAATACTTTTTAGTATCTACTTCCAAGTTATTTTTAGGTTAACTTGTGTATTTTAGGTATTATACTTGTATCTTCACACAAATTACATGATACAAATTGATGTCGATGCCATTAACCGTTGAAGAGTTCTGTCCATTGGAGACGATCCTGGCCGGACATCCAATGTCACTAAGATGTATTGTTTGCGACATCTTCACAGTAACCATAAAAGTACATATTTGAAGTCAATCCAACTATAACTTTCAGTAGTTGGATTGACTTCGTCGAATTTAATTTGCAGACCTACTTACAAGTTAGACAAAAAGGTACTTTTTGGACACTTGTAACTAAATAAAAGCTTGCAATAAAAGCTTGTAAAAAAGAAATAGGTCTTTCTGCCCGGGGAATGATCACTCCAGTTATTGTATTGTCACGCAATTTACAAATATACCAAATTCAAAATTCAACTACAATTCAGTAGTTGGATTGACTTCGTCAATTTTACACTTGCAAGATTTTTACAATACCAAAAATGCGGGAAAGGTGAAACTATCATTGCCAAAAGAATACCTAAGAAACTTGGCAGAAAGTCATTCTAATTCATCTAAGTGAACGAAGACGGGGGCGACAGCTAGATGAATGTGAAAGTCTAGATTTATTACATACTTAATCCGTGTTTATCATAATGTTGTGTCGTTCGAGCTTCCGCGAACAAATGAGGGTGTAATGTATCTTGGTCATGATCATACGAGATACTGTACTGACTTAATGTAGGTCAAATATGTTTCTCTGATATCCTACTATATTATGCTATTTCGTACCTGGTTTTAGAATAGGGCGAAGCTCTCCCTGTGTGTGACGTAAAAGACAAAAGAACGTGGGGGACTACTAGGAAATTTGAAAATCGAAGTTCGTGTAGTACCGTCTCTCTCACTCGCGTCATCGCATAAGCGTCAGCGGAGGAAGATGCGAAGTTCGAATTTTGCACTTCGTAGTTTAGGCCTGTCGCAAATGTGGGCAGCAGCGCTCTCTGTTGTTTAATACGAACTCCAGAGTCCAACGCGGCGCGCTCCCCCGCTTTCGAACCTCACGTGATTAATGGACGGCCCCTAATAAGGCTGCCTTTCTGGAGCGAAGCTAGCAGCGGAGTGGTAAGCGAGATAAAATCTACCAATAGCGAATAACTAATAGTTCTAACGTACCAATAGAATTGATTAATTTCCGCTCCTCTTCCAATGACTGGGGGTTGGTAACTAGCTTAGAAAATCATACAAAAACGGTAAGCGGAGCGGGGAAGAAGAGCGGGAAAGTGGGGAAGCTCTGCGAATGGAACAGTCCGCAACGGCGGTCCGCATTACTTTCTCGCTCCGCTTCGCTATCTACCTCCGCTCCAGTGACACGCACGCACCTTAGTGGTGTAGCAAATTATGTAGGACTAGCTTTTGCCGCGGCGTCACCCGTGTGGAATTTGGTTATCGCGCGCTGTTCCACGGGACTGTGCATTCTTCCGGGATAACGAGTATTCTATGTCACTCTTTGGCCCATAAACTACCTCTATGCCAAAAATCACGTCGATCCGTCGCTCCGTTTCGACGTGAAAGACGGACAAACATGCACACAAACACCACACTTTCGCATTATCGTATGGATTAATAAGTAATTATTAATATAAGATTAATGAGTGGAATATATTTCAATTTGAAACGTAAAAGGACGTGGAACATAAACGCAACGGGCTTACTTTCTTTACCTTTATAGATAAAATAATTTAAAGTAACTGTGAATAAAGTCCTAATGCGCAGACGCAAATGATTAAAAAACTACCATTAGTACGGACTATTTAACTACTTAACATTTTCATTCGAGTTAGATATGCCACATCCGTTTTATTTAAAATATCTAATTGAAACGAATAACCTCAATCTCAACGAATTCCGTGTAAGAAATACTATTCCGTGTATTTTTTTTCGACTGGCAAGTTTTTTTAGTTTAAAACAGTGTTGCCAATTACGTCTGCAGGTGGTAGGACCTTGTGCAAGGTCCGTCCGGATGCTACCACCATCTTGCCTCGCTAATCCTGCCGTGAAGCAACAGTGCTTGCACTGTTGTGTTTCGGCGTGGAGAGTAAGACAGCGGTGAAATTACTGGCACGTGAGGTATCCCATCTTAGGCCTCTAGGTTGGCAACGCATCTGCAATACCCCTGGTGTTGCAGATGTTGGGCGGTGGTGATCTTTTACCATCAGGAGACCCACATGCTCGTTTGCCATACAGTCGAAATGAACTAACTATTACATGGCTGAAACAACTAAGCTATGATGACACGGAGCTATTATTGTCCGAGCTAGTTATTTAGTGTATTAAATTAAGAATATAAGTAATTTTTCATATTGTAATATTTCCTGTATATACTTACCTAATACTTAGTTATGGAGAGCGGGCATCCATACACAGGTTTAACTCACCTAAAAGGAAGTCCCTACCACTAAAGGAAAATTGTAGACTAGTTAATAAGGGAAATAAACAATTTTTCATTTTCATTTTCATTATTTATTTATTTATTTTTGTAAAGGAAAAAAATAATTATTAAAACACCAATACGCTTTAAGATTCAGATTATACACATAAAATACATGAAAATGACATACAAAATAAACTAATTAGGGAATAAATGGCTATGGTTATACTTTGGGACTTTGAAAACTATTAATAAAATTACCTATTTTTTATTTTACACTAGGCAATTGCCCGCGGCTGTCAATCATAGTGTAGCTACGACTGGCCTGAGTGTGAGCTGAGCGTTTCGCCGTTCATTATGCGTATGCTACAAGGTAATAACTGTATCGGTAAGCGTCTCAATCGCGCAATGAAACAGATAGATAATGTTGATTTCCACGGCGAGGCGAGACGAGACGAGGCATCGCCTGGCCGGTCGAAAATCACCTTAGACCCTATACAGACGAGCCGTTATGCTGCGAGGGCACTCGCAAAAATGCGCTGTGAGCAAAAATTTGAATCAAAATATCTGAACACGACTCTATTGTCAACGCATAGAAGCGTGTTCGGTATTTTCATCAAATTTTTGCTCACAAGTTTTATGAACTCGACGTGCAGAGCTACATATCTGGAAGCACGCGAGAGCATCTGGTCGGGATGTAGTAGCTCCAGTAGGTACCTCGGGAACGC
>NC_133481.1:17961739-17996985 GCF_025370935.1 Choristoneura fumiferana | reverse complement strand
TTAATACAGCGTGTCCTTTTTACTCGTACAAGCTTTAATTTGACTTCCACTGTTTCTAATTAATTTTAAGTTTTTTTTTCGAGGAGCAATGTATTGTGTATAATTAATTGACACGAAGAGCAACTGGATATGTGACTGTTGCCACGTTAGCAAGTACTAAGTTTTGGACAAAACAGTGATACATTGCGTGCAAATTTATTTTATAAGGAAAAAAGTAGTAGTTTTTGTTTGGAGATAAATTATACTTGATAATGATAAAACGCAGGAACAAATTAAATTATGTATCTACGCTATGTTTGATCAACTGTAAGTTTTCAAGGCTTTCGGTTAACTTTGCTTTTGTGATTTTAAACTTTCGGTCAAATAAGCATTCGGCGTTTCAAAACTCGCACTTCTATTAAATAGGTCTCATAAAATTCAGTTTTTGGTCTTCGGTATTATGATGTATAATAACCAATCTAGCTGAAACGTCGAGGTAATTTTTGAACTGTGTTTTATTGCATAAATAAGTCCCGTTGAGTAGTTAATAGCGATATTCTCGTACATTAAACCTGCTGCAACGATTGCGCGAGCGCAGCGCATTTAGCGTACATTTAACACCGTTGCGTTGTATTGAAACACTTCCTATACAGTGTTATGTCAATGAATATAGCATTAGATTATAGTGAAAGCAATATTGTTGAGAGAATCGTGTACATCGCAAACAGATGTGGATGAGCTGTTGTGGAGCTCAAAATGGCTCAAAAATATTTAAGATTACCAGAGTAATAAATAAGATCTTTCTAGTTTTTACTTACAATTAGAAAAAAAGATTGGCCATAAAAACCGGTTTCGGGAATGTAATTGGTCACTTTTTATGGTCAATTCTACCCTCCTACGCCAAAAGGCGCTATCTAAAAAAAAAAATTTTCTTTTATTTATACCATGTCATGCAGAACTTAAGCTACACAATTAAATTGATTTTAATAACAAAGGCGTTTGGCAGAATTTAGGTTCCAACGATTTGCAACGAGCGAAGCGTTAGGAAGAGTTAGGTTAAATCACGATAGCAAGGTGCGGGCTGAGCAAGCGAAGCAAGCGAGCTGCTGGACCGGCCGGCAAAGCGCCAGGACCTGATTATCATCATCATCATCACCATTTCAGCCGAAAGACGTCCACTGCTAGACATAGGCCTCCCCCAAGGCTCTCTACTCAGACCGATCTTGCGTGGTCTTGGTCTGTAGGACGGGATTATATTAGGGGACAATTTGGCCCCTACTACTGCTGGCAAGATAACAAAACCAGCCAAGCATGAGTCGGAGTGTCGAAGGGTACGAACCGTATATTTAACCCTACTTATTTATTTACAACAGTCAAGAGTCAAAATTAGAAAGTCTTAAAACCTTATTACTACATTTCTTAAGCAGCGCTACCTACTATTTTTTAAGCAGTACCTACAAGCACTTTACGAACAGGTTATCCTACTTCAAAGTTGCAACAAGAGGAATCTAGAGAGATCTAGGAATGAATTATAAGCGTGAATGTCAAACGAACCAAGTACTGAATCGTCTATGTAAAAACATAAATTGACCAACAAGCGAATATCAGACGTCGTATTAATAATTAACGGCCTTATCGTAACATTCATACGCACAACATCAAAAATAGCAATGAGTTCGTGTATCATAATTTCCAAACTATGTAGAAATATTGTCAAAAACGCTGTCATCAAAAAAAACAATCTCTTTACATCATGACAAAGGTACGTGACTTTATATGTTTTGGACGTTTTGCGATTTTGGCGTTAAGCTATAATTATACTCGAGTACTGCCTTTTCGCAACGTAACGTTTGGCAACCTGCTTCATTTCGCAACTTTTCATTTTGCAAACTCTAAAACTGTAATATTTCGGGATTTATTTCAAGCCATCGTGTAGAACCCACGATGACTAGGTTAGTTTTATAAAAATCCTGAAATATTTACAGTTTCAGAAATAATAAAGTAACTAAGTATGTCTTTTTGCGACATCTTCACAGTAACCATTAAAAGTACATATTTGAAAAAAAATACACTCAAACCTGTTCATTATTATTAAATTGGTAAAAAAATAATTTTAGTACCTACTTCCAAGTTATTTTTTGGTTAACTGTACTTTTTGTTGACTCTACTTGTATTTTCACCCAAACTACATTTGCATACCAAATTTCAAGACGATGCCATTAACCGTTGAAGAGGGAGACGATCCTGGCCGGACATCCAGAATGTCACTACCAGATTATTGTATTGTCACGCAATTTACATAAGTATACCAAATTTCAAGTCAATCCAACTACAACTTCCAGTAGTTGGATTGACTTCGTCGAATTTAACTTGCAAGATTTGATTACAGATAGACAAAAAAGGCAACGGGACAGGTGAAACTAAATAAAAGCTTGCAATAAAAGCTTGTAAAAAAAGAAATAGGTCTTTCTGCCCGGGAAAAAACTGATCTCTCGCAATAAACAAATCTAAATTCAAAATTCAAATTCAAAATTCAAATGATTTATTCAGTAAATAGGCCGCAATGGGCACTTTTACACGTCATTTTTTTAAACTACCAGCGCTTTCGGAAAGACCATCATTGCCAAGAAGAATGCGCCGCAAGAAACTTGGCAGAAAGTCATTCTAATTCATCTAAGTGAATGAAGACGGGGGCGACAGCTAGATGAATGTGAAAGTCTAGATTTATTACATACTTAATCCGTGTTTATCATAATGTTGTGTCGTTTGAGCTTCGCGAACAATGAGGGTGTAATGTATCTTGGTCATGATCATACGAGATACTGTACTGACTTAATGTAGGTCAAATATGTTTCTCTGATATCCTACTATATTATCCTATTTCGTACCTGGTTTTAGAATAGGGCGAAGCTCTCCCTGTGTGTGACGTAAAAGACAAAAAACGTGGGGGACTACTAGGAAATTTGAAAAACGAAGTTCTGTAGTACCGTCTCTCTCACTCGCGTCATCGCATAAGCGTCAGCGGAGGAAGATGCGAAGTTCGAATTTTGAACTTCGTAGTTTAGGCCTGTCGCAAATGTGGGCAGCAGCGCTCTCTGTTGTTTAATACGAACTCCAGAGTCCAACGCGGCGCGGTCCCCCCCTTTCAAACCTCACGTGATTAATGGACGGCCCCTAATAAGGCTGCCTTTCTGGAGAGAAGCTAGCAGCAGAGTGGTAAGCGAGATAAAATCTACCAATAGCACAGAATAACTAATAGTTCTAACGTACCAATAGAATTGATTAATTTCCGCTCCTCTTCCAATGACTGGGGGTTGGTAACTAGCTTAGAAAATCATACAAAAACGGTAAGCGGAGCGGGGAAGAAGAGCGGGAAAGTGGGGATGCTCCGCGAATGGAACAGTCCGCAACGGCGGTCCGCATTACTTTCTCGCTCCGCTTCGCTATCTACCTCCGCTCCAGTGGACACGCAGCCTTAGTAGTCGTAGCAATTATGTAGGACTAGCTTTTGCCCGCGGCGTCACCCGTGTGGAATTCGGTTATCGCGCGCTGTTCCCACGGGAACTGTGCATTCTTCCGGGATAAAAAGTATCCTATGTCACTCTCTGGCCCATAAACTACCTCTATGCCAAAAATCACGTCGATCCGTCGCTCCGTTTCGACGTGAAAGACGGACAAACATGCACACAAACACACACACTTTCGCATTTATTAGTATGGATTAATAAGTAATTATTAATATAAAGATTAATGATGTGGAAATACATTCAATTTGAAACGTAAAAAGGACGTGGAACATAAACGCAACGGGCTTACTTTCTTTACCTTTATAGATAAAATAATTTATAGTAACTGTCAATAAAAGTCCTAATGCGCAGACGCAAATGATTAGAAAACTACCATTAGTACGGACTATTTAACTACTTAACATTTTCATTCGAGTTAGATATGCCACATCCGTTTTATTTAAAATATCTAATTGAAACGAATAACCTCAATCTCAACGAATTCCGTGTAAGAAATATTCCGTGTATTTTTTTTCGACTGGCAAGTTTTTTTAAGTTTAAAACAGTGTTGCCAATTACGTCTGCAGGTGGTAGGACCTTGTGCAAGGTCCGTCCGGATTGCTACCACCATCTTGCTCGCTAATCCTGCCGTGAAGCAACAGTGCTTGCACTGTTGTGTTTCGGCGTGGAGAGTAAGACAGCCGGTGAAATTACTGGCACGTGAGGTATCCCATCTTAGGCCTCTAGGTTGGCAACGCATCTGCACCCCTGGTGTTGCAGATGTTTATGGGCGGTGGTGATCTTTTACCATCAGGAGACCCACATGCTCGTTTGCCATACAGTCGAATAAAAAAAAAATAAGTTCAGCGTGATGTCACGCCGTGCGGCACTTTTTTACAAAGGGTTATTAGCATTTCTTGCATAAACGTAGCTATCATAAGGTTACGGGTGCGCGCAGTAATTGTTTCAGTTCACTGACAAAAGAAGTTTGCGGAGGTTGACTAAGACCGTCATTATGCATTTAATTATTTTTTAACTTGCTTTTGCCCGCGGCTTCGCTCGCGTGGAATTCGGTTATTGCGCGCTGTTCCCTCGGGAACTGTGCATTTTTCCGGGATAAAAAGTAAGCCTATATCACTCTCTGGCCAAATTACGTCGATTCGTCGCTCAGTTTCGACGTGAAAGACGGACTAACATACAAACACACACACTTTCGCATTTATAATATTTATAACGTATAAATATATACTATAGATTTTTTTTCAGAGAAGGCCGCCTATTGCATATCTTCGAAAATCTCTCCATACTTGTGTTTTTTGTACTGTTTACTATGTGTTAGTGTTCAATAAAGAGTTATTGTATTGTTTTAATTACTATCGTACTGTTCTATACTGTATACTAGCTTACATCTAGACCCGTTTCTCGCCGGGGGCTGCGTTAAAGGTCTGTGGGACGCAATTCTAGGACGACCGCTTTTGAAACTCTAACTAATAAACTATCTGCGATAACCGGGGCCGGGGAAATTGATTTGTTTTCATTAGATTTTCTTAACATAGTTGGAAGTGAAGGGTGTCTACTAAATTTATTACACTCAGGTTACACAAAACCCCAGATTTCAACCCCACACTAGACTCACGCCGACGTAAAAAACATGTGGCCTCCCAAACTACCTGTAAATCTATGTTTGCCAAAAGACAGTATAAAGCGCAGTCGGCATATATCTATAACAACGTAAACAAAATAGTCAATATTCATCAATTAATCCTATACAAATGTAAGATGAAACTAACTATATACATGGCTGAAACAACTAAGCTATGATGACACGGAGCTATTATTGTACCGAGCTAGTTATTTACAGCCTTATTCATAAAAAGTTAGAGCCTCCTTGAAGGCTCCTTGAAGGCCCGATGCTAAAAAACATGATTCATAAACGTCTGTTAGCGCTAATCAGTCGATCAAGGCTCTGCTAAAGTTAGAGGACCGTAGACCCTCCTTTATCTCCCTGCTAAGTCACAAAATGGCCGCCACAAGTTTGAACAGCTGACTTTGACAAGAGCAAAAAACCATACCGAAGATATTTATAGTAATACGCAAAGATTAAAAAAAAAACTGGAAAATTTATTTTCAGGAATTTGTATTTAAAAATCCTCTAAATTAGCAACAATAAATTAACAATAAATATGAAAAAAAATTAGGATGATTAACATAATTATGGCTTTTTGCACAACATAAACATGCGAATCGGAAATGGCGGGAAAACAAACATCTCGCTTTTTATTTTTTTTTCCTGCTAATTTGCTGTCACTGCTGTCAATTTTTTTTTTTTAATTATCGATTAGGCCATTTTTTGTCTTTGATTTGTCAAGGTGGCCAACATAACGCGTCTAATCCGTCTATCAGCAGCTCAACAACTAGCAGACTGCTAGCAAGTGTTTATGAATCATACTTCTTGACAACCGTCTATTAAGCCTAATCAGTCTGCTAAGTAACAGACCGATCAAACCTCAATTAAGGTTTTTTTATGAATAAGGCTGTCAGTGTATTAAATTAAGAATATAAGTAATTTTTCATATTGTAATATTTCCTGTATATTATACTTACCTAATACTTAGTTATGGAGGAGAGGGGCATCCTAACACAGGTTTACTCACCTAAAAGGAAGTCCCTACCACTAAAGGAAATTGTAGACTAGTTAATAAGGGAAATAAACAATTTTTCATTTTCATTTTCATTTTCATTATTTATTTATTTATTTTTGTAAAGAAAAAATTATTTATTAAAACACCAATACGCTTTAAGATTCAGATTATACACATAAAATACATGAAAATGACATACAAAATAAACTAATTAGGGAATAAATGGCTATGGCTTATACTTTGGGACTTTGGAAAACTATTAATAAAATTAACGTATTTTTTATTTTACACTAGCCAATTGCCCGCGGCGTGTCAATCATAGTCTAGCTACGACTGGGCGTGAGTGGTGAGCTGAGCGTTTTCGCCGTTCATTGCGTATGCTACAAGGTAACTACTGTACGGTAAGCGTCTCAATCGCGCAATGAACAGAATAGATAATGTTGATTTTCCACCGGCGAGGCGAGACGAGACGAGGCATTCGCCTGGCCGGTCGAAAATCACCTTAAGACCCTATACAGACGGAGCGTTATGCGCGCGAGGGCACTCGCAAAAATTCGCTGTGAGCAAAAATTTGATCAAAAATATCTGAACACGACTCTATTGTCAACGGCATAGAAGCGTGTTCAGATATTTTTCATAAAATTTTTGCTCACAAGTTTATGAACTCGACTGTACTAGAGCTACATATGCTATGGAAGCGCGCGAGAGCATCTGGTCGGGGTGTATGTAGCTCCAGTAGGTACCTCGGGAACGCGCGAGTATCTACGCAACACGCTCCGTCTGGACAGGGTCTAAGAGTAGGAAAGAATTTCGCTCGTGTGGTCTATTTATACGTAAAACATCGCATTGAAATCACATTTTAATTTTATTTTATTAGCGTTAACATTGATATACCATTAAGTTTTATAGACGTTATCAAACATTATTTTATAACGACTTGACGTCTGTCACGGAAGCTGATGACATAATACGACAAAAAATATTTTCTGTGGGATTGTTTCGAGTTCCGTACCCAAATGTCAACATGACTGGTTCCGCTGTTTATTCGACCTAGGTAGACTCGAATAGGTAGATTCGAATTAGGTAGACACTTAAAGTTTTCATAAACTGTCACGAATATAATTTTAAATGTATTTGTGAAAAGTTCTTTTTGTTGAAATTTCAAGTCAGTGGAAGTGGGTCATATTGTACGTAAAAAATTTTGCAAGCAAACGTTGCCAATTAGGTAAATAAATAAAAATGTACGAAATTTGAATTTTCGCCGAGAACGCTAACCGCTCGGTTTACTTTATTGACCATCAAGCGTTACGAATTGACGAAGTCCCGGGTTCGATTTCCAGAATACGCATTTAATTTTTTTTTCAACAAGATAGATAAATAGATAATATTTCTATATAGCACTTTTAAATAAAACAATTCCGAGCTCGAAATAAAATTTCAAAAATTTAATAGTTGACTTAAACAAAAATTTAAAATGCAAATCACATCTCAAACACATAGTAACGAACCAAGTTCCAGGCCATGCTCGGCCAGCCCTGTTATAGCATTTGGAAATCCAAATATATGCATCCCCATGGCTCTCCATATATGTATGTTAATCGGCATTTTTGCCTGTCTGTCTGCATCTAATACTTCACCGCTCGTTTGACTCCGAGTGAGATGTCAGTCAGCCCACTAATGATGTAGGAGTCTGTTTTTGTTGCTCGTAGACTAAATGATGAGGACGTGAACTGAATTTATTCTACAACTATGTAAAGCCAAGTTTGTTTAGTGCACTGAGACCAGAGACTATCCTGTGAAAAGATCCTGCATGTACAGCAGCGTATAAACTAAGCTATTTCGTCTTTTGCGTTCTTTAAATTCTGTGTAAAAAACTAAAGGAGTATAAAATAAAAACAATAATCCTACTAATATTATAAATGTGAAAGTTTGTGAGTGAGTGAGTGAGTATGTTGGATGAAATTTGGTATGTAGATAGCTGGGCATCTGGAATAAAACAGGCTAAAATCTCGAAACAACACCCGCTGGGCTTAGTCATGAAATTTGACATAATTGTTTTTAATGTAACGTCAATGAAAACCACGATTTAATTTTCGCGAATTCCCACGGGAATATTTAAAAATCCCGAAATTTCAATTCAGCCACTATGCAATCTAATGATTTACGTGTGCGAAGCGAACACTAATAAAACTTATATAAATAGCTCCCAAAGCTTTCCTCAAAAGTGCGCAGTGTCCGCACAAAATAACTTTTTCACAATTTATTTATTAGTACCTGGGCCACCGAGCTCCACTCGGGCTAAAACTCGGTAGCCGGCATTTTCTCAGAGACAAGACCAAGCTAGATCGATGTTTCATCCCCAAGAACCCCTACATACAAAATTTCATCGAAATCGTTGGAGCCGTTTCCGAGATCCCCGAAATATGTATACAAGAATTGCTCGTTTAAAGATTTTATGTAGGTACCTAATAAATTATAATAATGAAAATGATGGATCTGCTTATGTCTTTATCTTTCTGTCTTCGCAATCAATGCACACACGTTAATATTGTCAATTTTAAAAGGCTTCACAAAAATATTTTACTCAATTGTGAATTTTGAAGTTAAAATTACTACATAAAACAATTTTTGAATATATAATGTGTATTATCCGTGAATGATTTAAAAGTAGTCATGTTAATTACGAACACAAAAAAGTCAATTTTATGCATATCTATCTGCTTTTTATCTTGGCTAATTTTTGCAAGCAATGTTCAATGCCACAATAATTAATGGATTAACTAATAAAAACAATCATAAATCAAATGCAAGTGTGTTATTAGAAACAATTAAGAGCAAATATTTTAATTGAAGTCGACGGTGCTAAATCATTGGGTTTCAATTAATATAGTTATCTGAGTATAAATCACAATTGTGACTTACATAAAATGTAATAGTTCATTTTAACTTAAATTAATTTCTGAAATACAAGTGTAAAATCTAGCTTGGGTGCGCATCATTCACTACCTACACGAAATATAACATTTAATCTAATATCACTTTCTAACGTTCACAAAATATTAAGCATTAGATGTAAATAATTCAATATTCCCACGGGATAACGATAAAATCCCGAAATAACAACCGCTGGGCTTAGAGTCATGAAATTTTTGACAGTTGCTCAATGAAGATCACGATATACATTTTGAAAATTCTAAATTTGTAAAATCCCGGAATTTCAATTGTTACTACCAGATCGAATAGTTTAAGCGTGCGAATCCGCGGGTAAACTCTAGTTTGGTATAAACGTGAAAGTTGTATGACAATGCAATGACATGACAGTCAAAAAAAAGTATAGTCAGCAAGAAAATTTTGTCTTAAAATTTTTTTTTTTGCCAAAACATTATGTTGTCAATTGTCCTCAAATACAGTGCTGCCTATTTCATCTAGAAACAACTGATAAAATGAAATAAGCTTAGTAAAATACGTACACCATTTAGAAATATATTCTATCGACACAATATAACAATACATTCAACCCATACCACTTAATCGTAGATTAACAGTAGCAAGCATAACTTAACCGTAGGCAGGTCTGGTTACGTTGGTCCTAGGTAGGCTCTACCAGTGAGCACAATTATTAATTGAGACCCATTATTTGTGGAGAAAGCAGGCCGAGGATGGCGGTAGTTGGTTGCTTGATTGTAGGGTGGCCTGGCCATGAAGTTAACATAGGACAGGATTAGTCTACTTTGTTCTAAATGAACGTTCGGTTGCTCAAACACGTCTTTTTTTGAGCACGCGACGCCAGGACACACACACGCTATAGATACATGCTTTTAAAAAAATCGTGTAGATACGCTAACCCAACCAAATTAAACCTACTGATAAGTAATAAGATGATAAGTAATAACACTGAACAAGTGGAAAAACATTATGATTGATTTTTGGAGTCTTTTTGTATTTTTTATTTCAACTCCAAATTTGTTACTTTTACGGGTATCCCGTGAAACCATATCGTAAATACAAACTGAGACATGGATGCACAGAAAACCAGAAAAAGAGACCAGCAGTGGTGTAGGGGTTACAGCACGCAGCACGGAATGCTGAGGACCTGGGTTCGATTCCCAGTGCTGGTCTCTTTTTCTGGTTTTTCTGTGCATCCATGTCTCAGTTTGTATTTACGAAGTGGAAAAACATTTAAAGTCTTCTTGTGAATCAACTTCCATACTTTTTTTCGAACTAACATATTTTTCCCCTTGTATCACATCTAGTAATCGGTAGTCTTAATTAGGGTTAAAGTAACACACAGGATTTTTTTAACACCACGTATAGTTTGTTAACTCAAGTGACGCATTGCCCCCACGCTTGGCAGGTGGCTTGGAGATCGCAATATTGCACTGTTACTAGTGCACGTAAAAGACGCTGCTGCCCGTCTTCTGGATTTACCCTTAGTCGTCATCCAAGACACCCAACAGGATGAGATGGGGGAGAGCTTTATTCTTGTCCGGACACCCCGCGGGTAATTTTTACGTTTTCATCTCACAAAACGTTTCAAATTCAAAAATTCAAATTCAATGATTTATTCAGTAAATAGGCCGCAATGGGCACTTTTACACGTCATTTTTTTAAACTACCAGCGCTTTCGGAAAGACCATCATTGCCAAGAAGAATGCGCCGCAAGAAACTTGGCAGAAAGTCATTTTTTCATAAAAATATAATTACAAATAAAATACTTAAAAACTATATTATACAATTAAATAAAAAAAATACAAAAAATGATAATATAAGAAATACAGGGATGTATGGGGTCCCTTAGTTACAATACTAAACACTAACTATATCTAAACTATATCTACGTTCAGTGGAAGTGTAGAATGCTTCCACCGTCATAAATTTTTAAAATAATAATAATTTAGTTCTGAAATATACATTTCAGGTCAAGTAACCATTAAGCTTTTGGATTTCGAAGGCAAGTTCACGTCTGCCGCCCCCAAAGTTAGCTCACACGCACTCATGTCATGCTCTGAAAGCAGAGCGGTACCGATAGCGGTTTCGCTCGTCCTATATTATCCTGACAGCTAAGGAGTGGAACGCTCTGCCGGCTTCTGCGTTCCCTGATCGCTACAATCTGGCCGTCTTCAAATCTAGGGTGAATGGGCATTTATGAGGCAAGCGTGTTCCTTCTTAGTCCACATTTTCGCTTACCATCAGGCGTAATTGTGGGCAAGCCTATTTCTGTATAAAAAAGTTCATAGGGCTTTAAATACCCGTCGCAATCCAATAATTTCGCTAGATCGGGACTGGCAAATTATTGTAGAACTTTTCATGCCGAGTGGTCACCCTATACCCAACGCACTGCATCACTTTTGTCCTGCGTGGTCTCAAATTATTCCCATTAAATAGACACTATACATTAACCGTTCCTATGGACACCGGCATTCCTCTAAAGCCAGTCATTCCTTCAGTAATAATGGTAATTTGTTATTACGTTTTCACCGGCGATATTTTGTTTAATTTTTGTTTTAGTCCAATTGATGAAGAAAATTGATAATATTGAACCGCTTTTGTAGCAATTATTGATTTGTTAATCGACACGCTCATATTTATTTTCTAGTATGTTTATCATCCCAGACTTTATACATCCCACCACTGGGCACAGGCCTCCTCCCAGAATGAAAGAACTTGGGCTGTTGCTTTAGGACTATGTCAAATGGCGTCAAGTGTGCCGTGATATTTATTTATTTAATAAATAGATACCTACATAAAATATGTTAAAATAAATTAAACAAGACTAGAATAAATTAATCAGGGCTGTGACAGCCCTAAGCCTTAATTAACCACCCGAAACCGGTTCGAGGCGGTTTCTAATATCCTTGTGTTACGACGTAATCGACTGCATAGATCAATTTGATGTGCACTGACGCCTTTTCGAAAAGGATGTGTAGCCACTTCTGTATAATGACAAGTGGTTTGCTAGGGGTGTGAAAAGTAATTTATAATTTAGGATTACTGTCTGTATGGATTATGCTCAGTTTCTATGAGTGAGAGAGATGAAGAGATTCGCAGAAGGGTCAAAAGAAGCGAAATAGCCTATAAGACTAGATCCCTAAGAATATTAATTAGTCTGTCAGTTAGATCCAAAAAATTACGGACGCATATTTTTTCATACGACAATTTAAAAAAAATTATGGACATCCATTAAAGTGACTATGCAGCCCTTATAACTTGAGTAAAATATCAAGAGTTTTTTTATTAAAAGAGTGTGAACTCAAATACATAAAATGCAAATTCTACCTACAACAATTACAAATTATAATTACCTCCTATATCTCTCGACAAATCGCGACTAATCCTTAATGAAAGATCTCATTTAAAATATTCTCACCTGTGAGATTATATCTCTGCATCAACATAAATAACAATATCTCATATCTGAAACCACCCCTTTTATTACAGCCATTGAAATTTAAATCTTATTATTTCACTAACGAAGATTCAAACTACATTATACTTACTCTAATTGTGCAACGAACTGTAAATAAATAGGAAGTTGACTTCGGAATGTATTATTATAGGAATAAAAAGGAAAATAGCATAACGTAGTATTGAGTTATTTTCATTTTGATGCTTCATGTGTTTCTATGTAATGGTTCTAGTATAAGGGTAAGTTGTCAATTTTCTTACGTCATAAGATTTTTTATTTTATACAGTATAGGCTTGCGTTTGGCCACAATCACGCCTGACGGAAAGCGAGGATGAGGCCTACGATGGAGCACGTTTGCCTAGTAAATGCTCATTCACCCTGGATTTGAAAGCGGCCAAATTGTAGTGTTCGGGAAACACAGTCGATCTTTTATGATTACGCATATATTCCTACTTAAGCAAAGCCTATACAAATCGACATACATAATCGTTTGCAACTTCCTAAAATTATAAATGAATCAGAATAACCAACAAAATGTTGGAAAACCCTCGACATTGTCACTTTAAAGTTCAATATCTCAAAAACGGCTTAACCGTTTTTTTAAACTTGTCTAAAAACAATTGCTGAAAATCCTGCTTTCAAATAAAAAACCGCTTTCAAATCGGTTCACTCGTTTAAGAGCTACGGTGTCACAGACAGACGCACATAGCGGTCAAACTTATAGCACCCCTCTTTTTGCGTCGGGGGTTAAAAATAAACTTTACGACTGAACAAAAAGGTTTACCCCAGTTTAATACATAAATATCAATACTATTATTTCCAAAAATTGTGTACCTACCATAGTTTTTTATAGTTTCAGATTAATTTGCCAAATAAAACATTTATAAACGTTAGGAGTGCTCAAAACCTGACTTACTTTGAATTACAGTGAGTAGTAAAAACCTAGATAAAAAAGAAATTTGATTTCACTGATATACCTAGACCGGTTCATACATACTTTACGCAAATTTTCATTTTTGAAAATAGCCTGTTCTAACCTTGGTCAAGTACGAGGGGAAAATGGAATTAGAACCTATACATATTATTTGTTGAAGTTCGTTGGCGTCCATTCGCGCGGGGTGGGCGAGGGCACGCGGCAGGGTTTAATGAATAACATAGTGCAGCACGGGGTAATGCAAAAAAACAAAGTTTTATTCAACTTTGCAAAAGCTATTACACCCAACATTAAGTTATGACCAAGCGAAGAACTAAAAAGTATGTTTTAGTAACAAAAATTAAGGCGTAAAGGGATGCCGGTGAATTGAAATAAATAACCCTGTATTAAATATGCTCATCATAAACTCAATTAAAAAGTACGTTTAAATAGTATCATTAGGTTTATTTAACTTCTAGTCATCGCATAAACTGCAACGGGATCTCGCACTGCTAGATGTTATGACCGATGACAGCGGAGCGAAGTTATGGCCGGCGGAGCGAGCTGTTTCAATTAAGCCTCACTGAGGAAAGGGGTAGTTAGGCAGTAAATTACAGCCGCTAGAGTTGTCTGCGAGATTGTTTATTCTTTAGCGTTTCCGGTATTATAATCACAGAGGTGGGCTCTTGAGTGTTAATTTTAGGGGAATAAATTGACCATAGATTAGAATACTTGTCAGATGGACCGCTTTGTGTGAATCTTAGCAATGGGGATATTTTCCTAACTAGCGAGTTGAAAGAGATGAAAACAGTAGCTGAGAGGTAATTGGATTGCAAAAGACAGATTGATACCAATTTTGTAAAATTATTGAAGTGCAGGATTTAATGTCAAATGATATATTATTAAGCTATACAAACTAATTGATATCAAAACGGTAATAACACAGAACTCGAAGAGAGATTAATCTCGCCATCTCTTAAAGATGGTTAGAGTCAGGGAAGATGGCATGATAAATTAAAATAAGCAGTTTTGTATCGGACGCCATTTATAACTGGGCGTTTGAAGCAAGTCCTGTGACTAACCGTTGTTACTCTTTCTTCTTCAAATCCAAACTTTTTAGTTCAATTGTTTTTAGTATTTTTTGAGGGTCCATATCGGCTCGCATACTTGTTGATAGTCCGAATGTAATGTTTGTCATAATGATCGTTTGTCATAACTCTTTTTTCTCTGAATACAATACTTAATTGTTCATAATTGTTATAAAACAAACCTAACCTAACCTAAAGTTTTCTATAAGACCATTTAAAAACTTCAGAAAAATTTAAGTTTCCAGTGGGAAAAAAATTATGACAAACGATGATTCGGACAAACGTTACGGTATGACTTGCGAAGTGTAGGTATGCGAACCTTGGCGCTGCCATTTTTTGATACGATAAATAATTGATCAGGCAATTTACTTGATAGGAAACAATCCACCATAGACACCCATAATTTTACTTAGGGTGGAATACGTAGGTACTAGTTTCAGCCTGTTATTTTTAGCCCCCACGTGTGTGTACCATCGTCGCTCTCAAACGGATGGACCAATTTCGACGTGGTACGTTGCCGGTCTAGCGACAAACGTTACACTCGCTTGTAACCTAACCAACAAAAAATTTGAAAGCCCCCGACATTGTCACTTCAAAGTTCCCTATCTCAAAAGCGGCTGAACCGATTTTGATAAAATATGTCTAAGAACCACCGCTAGAAAACCTGCTTTCAAATAAAAAACATTTTCGAATCGGTTCACCCGTTTGAGAGCTACGGTGCCACAGACAGACACACATAGCGGTCAAACTTATAACACCCCTCTTTTTGCGTCGGTCGGGGGTTAAAAAACGTTGGACACCAACCAACCTGTTGGCTGGACCCTAGCCGCCTGTTCACTCACGCGTTTATTTTTTATTTGATTAACAAGGACACATTTTTGTTGACATGGTAGAAAATTCCAGGTTATCTAGTAGAAGAAGGTAGGTATAGGACGTCTAAAAATAATCGAAAATGTCATAAAATTCTACAGCATTGAATTCTAGGTACTTTAATTGTTAATGAAATCGAAATGTGAACTTTATTCAACTTTTAGCTTTATTTAGATAAATAAATAATAAATAGCAAAGCTTGTACTATGGATACTAGGCAACGGATAAACATACTTATACTTACAGATAAATACATACTTAAATACATATTAAACATCCAAGACCCGAGAACAAACATTCGTGTTATTCACACAAATATCTGCCCCGGCCGGGAATCGAACCCGGGACCTCAAGCTTCGTAGTCAGGTTCTCTAACCACTTGGCCATCCGGTCGTCGATTTAGACTAAGAACATTTTTGCATGCTTACTTTTATAAGGTAAATGACATTATTGATACTTATTGAAACTCAAACTGATCACCGCCTATTATGACATAATGTTACGCAAATATAGTAGATTGTACTACAAGTGCATAAAACGAGCCATTTTAACCGAGACGTTCATATAGCCCCCCGAGCCGGTAAGGCAAGAAAATGGGTTTAATGCTCGAGTTTTACACTCTGCTCTTCGCTTCGATTGAGAGGACACAATTGTTCACTTATTAGGCACCTTTTATTTTTCATGCAGTGCTATATAATTATACAGTTTTAGTTTTATTGATTTATTTTGATTGATTTGATTGATTTTCAGATTTACATGAAATAAAAAATATTAACAAAATATAGAGAAACTTTTTGTTTGTGGCTGTTGACACCTGATTACCTTGGTCTTAGACGAAGATTTTACTTGATGCACGAGATAATAAAAATAAATTTTATGTCACTAGATCCAGCACAAATACGAGCATGAGAAGTGAAAAATATATTTCACTAGCCGTTACCCGCGACTCCGTCCGCGTAGAATTCGTTTATCGCTATCCCGCGGAAAATAATCAATTTTCCGGGATAAAACTATCCTATGTCCTTCTCCGGGACTCAAACTATCCGTATACCGAATTTCATATAAATCGGTTCAGTGGTTTAGACGTGATGAAGTAGCAAACAAACAAACAAATAGACTTACAAACTTTCGCATTTATAATAATAATAGTTTCTACTAGTGTATTTAATTAAAGGAAGAATATTTTAATTATTCACTGTTCAACAAAAGTTTGCGATAAAATCAAGTTAATTTATGCGTAACGACCGAAATTACATCATATATTATTATTAGAGACGTTATATTCAAACAGATCTAACATCCACTACTTATAAAACCTAATTTAGACTCTGCGACTAAACTTTCAAAGTCTAAAGTCGAATACGATTACATTGGAACTTGAGAACAATTTATATTATCATGCCATATTTTATTCGAAAGGACGTATCTTCATTTTGTTCGCTTCTAAATTAAACTGCAACTTAAGTTACTTAAGGTTCAAGTTTCAATTGTTATGGTAATGGAGTTATGAGTGTTTTTAAAAATCAGTACTCATTTAATGAGTGTGGGCTTTAATTAGCTAAGTTTCAATACACCGGGGGCGAGAAAGTAAGAGTAATCTTATTAATACCATCACGATTTGTTAAGACATCTTAAAAGTACGTCAATAAAACCTGGCAAGTGTGTGTCGGCTCACGTTTTCTCATCATCATCATCATCCCAGCCTATATACATCCCACTGCAGGGCACAGGCCTCCTCTTGGAATAAGAGGGCTTGGGCAGTAGTTCCCACGCGGGCCCAGTGCGGATTGGGAACTTCACACACACCGTTGAATTGCTTCGCAGGTTTGTTGTGCAGGTTTCCTCACGATGTTTTCCTTCACCGTAAAGCTCGTGGTAAATTTCAAATGTAATTCCGCACATGATTTCGAAAAACTCAGAGGTGCGAGTCGGGGTTTGAACCCACGATCCTCTTCCTTCCTTTTCTTTGGAGTTTTCTATCTGGGCCCAATTGCAGAATAAATTACAAGCTAATAGTATTAGCGATTTTGTATTGAAATTCACTAATACTATTTGCTTGTAGTTTGTTATGCAATTGGGCCCTGATATAGTGTCGAAAATACAAACTGAGACATGGATGCACAGAAAAACCAGAAAAAGAGACCAGCACTGGGACTGTGCATCCATGTCTCAGTTTGTATTTTCGATGTGGTTTCAAAAGTAACAAATTTGGAGTTGAAATAAAAAATACAAAAAGACTCCAAAAAACTAATCATAATCTGATATAGTGTGTTTAAGAGATATTCTTAACATCTTCAATTCATTATTTTGATAGTGGAAGCATTTGACACTCCCACTTATTTGAGGGTGGGGACACGAAATTTGCTTTCATAGCAACATCTGAAATTCACTGATCTACAAAAAGTACTGTATGAAAATATTTCTTTTCTAATGTAACTCAATTTTAACTCAGACAATGGTATCATGCATGAGTCATGAAACGTGATTCATATATTAATTATTCATAATTACAAAATTATTCATCGTATATTTAATAAACAATGAATATAAGATTAGAAAGTATCGCTGTGGTGTCTGAATCAGATAATACAAATGTTTGAAAGTCACAGAACTAATAATCAGGATTTTGAAAATGTTCTACGTGTTAAAAGCGCGAGATGCTCATATGGCTAAAAAGCTACATTCCTTATTATGTTTATTTTTCTCGCTAGGTCTGTAATGAAGCACCGCTTGAGTTGAAGTGTTACTGCAGAAGTTGTGCTTCAAAAAATAGGTTATTGCAGAAATTGTGTTTCAAAAATGGGTAACCTATTGCAGAAATTGTGCTTCAAAAAATGGGTTACTGCAGAAATTTAACTAAAAAAAATACATTACACTGATGAGTACTGAAATTCTGTGAAAACACTTTAGCGGAAAAAGTGAAAATCGGCGACACTGGTTTTTAAAGACAATAAAAACGATGACATTTTAACCTATCAACGCTATCGAGACCAAAAGTAACCGAGCAGAGACAATCAAAATTCCATACATTCCATTTTACAATCATATAAAAGGTATAAAAAATCTTATCAAAACAACATTGTATCAAACAATAATACTAACCTTGTTAGTGCGTCAGCATTTGACATTTCTCCAAAACTCGCGAAGAAACAATTCAAAGATTGAGTAATTATGTATAATGGTGATCGCCTTCGGCAATCTCCGGCGGGCGTCGGGCATTTTCGCCACTCGCCGCCATTTTTTGTTCAGACGAAGCGAGCAATTTTCAATTAAAGTTTAGCGCTTTATTATGAAAACTATGTGGCTTCGTATTCTTGTGTTATGGGATTTTTTTATGGTTTTAGGGTTCCATGGGTAGTTTTTTTTTGTAATATTGACGAATGTAACAAACACGAATGTTTGACGAAAGCGCCATGACAGCTTGTAAAGGTGTCTTAAAAATTCGTAGAGAAGAGTTTAGCATTGAATATTGACAGTATGTATGTATGTATGTATGTAAACTTTTTATTGTACAAAATAAGTAAACAAACACAGATGACAAACAATGAAATATATTATGTACAAAGGCGACCTTATCCCTTTAAGGGATCTCTACCAGTCAACCTTTCAGTCACAAAACAGTAGACAAAACGTCCAAAATTTGTCTTTATAACCATTTGACACCTAATATAACTTTGAAGGCATGTTTACCTACTTATACCAAATATTTGAAATGGTCTTCATTAATAGAAATTTCGAGTTATGTATTAACTCTCCACATGTCAAGTCACGCTTGCGCATGGCCATTTTTATTTAAAACCACTTGTTTAATTAGGTAGGTGCTAATTTTACATTATTTATTTTACAGTTTAGTTTTACTCATGATCTTTCATGCAGAAATAAAATGCTTTCATAATAAAATTCATTTACAAAGTAAACTTTCCAATGTTCACTTTTGATAAATAAATTTATCTGTGTTGAATGAATGAAAGAATTTGGATTAGTGAATTAAAAAGATAAAAACAAAAAGTCATCGAAGCCATTATTAAAATTAATAGCAAGGTCGCCGTTCCGTTTTCAAATTCCGAGCCGGAGCCATGTCAACCAACGTAGAAAAAAGAAAAAAAATCTTTGAAAAAGACATCATTTCTCACCAGCCAGTTCACCCCTCATTGTTTCAACTTTTTAATTTCAAACTTTGATTGATCAGCGTTCATAAGCAAAGATAACGCGACACGGCCGCCCGACACCTTAGTCTCACCTTTTTTTGAAGGTCCAGGGTTCTGTAGTCACATTATGGAACCTTAAAGTAACTCAAGTATCAACGCGAACAAAAACCTACTCATTTTTTTTTGATAAACTTTAACACTAAGATTGGTTTTTTGGAATCTTTTTGTATTTTTTATTTCAATTCCAAATTTTTTGTTATTTCAGTTTGTATTTTCGATTGAAACTTTAACACATTAACTTCTGTCATTATTAGCTTCATAGTAACGTCTTTTCTCATTATCACAATAAATATGTATTTTTAATTGGAAAAGCTTAAAAATTGTGCAAGAAGTTGTGACTTTAAAAAAAACATAAAATTCAGTTGTATATAAAAAAAAAAGTTATCAAATGTGATCTATTAAAATGGGTCTTCTTTGCCATGGCGCTTTTAAATTAAAATTGTAACAAAAACAAATGCATACAATAAGAATTAAAATAGCTTGATTGTAACTCTACCCCAATCATTTAAATAAATACATGCAAAAGTATCGTACGCAAGGCTTTGTGAAAACTTTCCATACGCTAATTTTAATGTATTATTGGCCACCAAATAAGGCTCACGGAACCCTCAAGTAATTGACGACAGACGATTGTCGTCGTTTTATTTGTTTACCCGGCAATGTCACCGCCCCACGCGGGTTTTATCAAGATTTTCTTTTTTTTCTTTTTCATATTTGGAACGTTCCGACGTCGGCGGCGTTTATGCCAGTAATCTGTTCCTGATTATTGGATTATGAATTGACTTGGCTGTTTTATAAGCTGTTGTGATTTTGATTGCGCATTTGTTTAAATGGGTTTAACTTTTATTCAACCTGCAATGTACTCGTATGTATGAAAATGTTAATTCCTTTTTATTCTGAAAATCGTGTTGCATTTAATTTGTTTATCGTTTTTCTGCAATGTATGAACCTCCTGTTTCACCATCCATTGATTAGTGTTAACTGACGGTTCAATGTGATGCCGTCTCTGTTTATTTCGTTCGAATAGACGGAGACGGCATCACATTTATCCGTCAAATAAAATTAATCAATGGGTGGTGAAACAGCCCCTAATTAAACAAAAAGTTTCACTGTACGTGATAACCTAAAATATTTTAATAGTTAAGGTAAACGTTCGAGTGCTCGTCACTGTCCCAATAGTTGGCATGTTTAATCTTTTGTCATTAGCAATAGAGATGACAACAGGTTGTCGTCTATTGGGTAATAGAGTGTGGAGTGGAGCACTCGGACATTTACCTTATCTGTATCACCTATATTAGGCATGGACTTGTCCTGTAGAATGTCATTTTAGGTTATTTGCTTATATCAAAGAATATCGAAGAATATCAAAGTTCGTATCGTACCGTCTCTCTCACTCTTGTATTAAATATTAGCGTCAGCGAGACGGCAAAACATGAAGTTCGAATTTTGCACTTCGTACTATAGGGCCGTCTAAGACTTGGTGACACTGCCTTTTGTGAAACAGCTCGTTGGCACTTAAACTGAGCAAACCCATCATTATGCATGGCGAAGGACATTCCATAATGTTGTATGTCTTTTTATGTGCGTTTTATGTCTCCCCTTTGTAGCTCCAGAGGGACCAGCAAACACGAGAGGGTTGAAAACATAATTGACGTGTCGGGTTTTAATTCTTGAACTTATTTAGAGCCTTGTCGCTCTGATGTACCTAAGTACTACTTTTTCATACTGTTTTTATTGGCATTAGAAATTTCGATATTATCGCTGAATTCCTAAAAATTAAAATGTGGTTTTTATTTACGATTTATAAAAAGCACACGTGAAAAATTAAAATAATAACACGTGATTTTATTACCTCGCATCGCGAAACTTTTTAAACCAATTTTCTTAAAAGATCCTTTGATATTTTTCATGTTTTTATTTTAGATTTTTTTTAAAGCCAAAAACTTTTTGGTTGCGCTCGCCGGATTTCGAGGGTTCAAAATCTGTTTTTGGCTTTAATAATAATAAAATAATAATAATAAAAACTCACACAACACTCGATTTATGCAAGTTTTTCTTTCATTATAATTCAAGCCACAAAATGTACAAGAATGATTACTATTGTTATCTATCTAGCAAATTGTTTTTTTTTATATAAGAGGGGGAAAAGAGCATGAGGGTCACCTGATGGGAAGCAATCACCGCCGCCCAAGGACACCTGGCAACACGAGGGGTATCACAGGTGCATTGCCGGCCCTTTGAGAAACTCATAAGCTCGTTTTTCAAGGATCCTTAAGTTGTAACGCTCCGGGAACACTGCCCCAGGAAGCTGGTTCCATAATTTAGTCGTGTGTGCAAAAAAGTTTCGCTTAAAGCGGACGGTGCTAGATTGCCAATCATCAAGGTGGTGAAGAAATGACTGACGCCTGCGCGAAGTACGGTAATGAAACCTGGCTGCAGGCAACAATCCAAAAAGCACCATTGTAATAAGCCATGTCATTTGGTTCAGCCGTTTTTATACTTATTTTTCTACTTTTGTTCCCAATGGCCAATGGCATTGGACGTATATTATATGTACGATACAATGTTACGTTTAAATTTTCTGATCTACTTTTGATGCACCACCTGTTGTAAACTAGTCCTTCCTTCTTTCTGTAAAAAAGGTTGCCTGGAAGAGATCGCTCTTAAGCGATAAGGCCGCCTATTGCTCACCTTGTATTTTTTTTTCTCTGTGTATCTGTTTTCTGTATCGCTTACTATGTCTGGTGTACAATAAAGAGTCTTTGTATTGTATTGTATGGCCAATGGGGCCCTAGCGACATCCGATTTTGTTGAGCGAATTATAAAGGCGGACTTAGTGTTAGAATATTTTTAGTTGCCGGGTCTTAAAAAGCTAGTTAGCTTTACATTCACTCACTGTTACACTACTGTTCGATATTGATCAGAGCTTAAAGCTACCTGCGCTTGCGCATAGGCGAGCTTTTGTTTGTTTTAACGTAACCAGTTAACTCGGAGTTGACAAACGAATACATTATGCTAATACGTCGGCGAAGAATTTGTATAAGGACTTGCATTTCAAAAAAAGTTGCTTTGTAAAACAGTTTAAGTATAGAAAACAAGTTGTCCCACTCTTACCACTAATACAGCGTGTATTTTTTATAAAGATAGAAAGTAACCATATTACAAAACGTTGGTTTTTTTACTGCTGTGAGTCGATATTGTGATAAATTTTGAATTTAGCATTAACTACCTAGTATCTAGATAGTTTTTTTTTGAGGGTCAATTGTGACGTTAGGAAGACAAGTGCGACTTTTTGAATAACAACCGGCCAAGAGCGTGTCGTACACGACCAAAATAGGGTTCCGTAGTAATATTTTTCTAAGGATTTCGTATTTTCTACGGAATATTCCAAGTTTAGGTATATTTTATAACATAGGCTGCTATTATTTACTCTTAAACTACTAATAATTCTCAAGAAAACTTAATCGTTACCCTTTTCCTTGTAAGTTTGATATACTTATACCATCCTGATTTTTTTTTAATTTTTCCATCCACCGGTTAAGCTTCTAGAGGGGGGGGGGACGCTCTATTTTTGTAATTTGTTTAAAAAATACCTTACACACTTAATAAAATACTTTACGTCTATGGGAGGTACGCTAAAAAAATTTTTTTTAAATTTTTTGTTGTTCATTTTTGTCGGCATACTTTACATACGAGTATATATTCGTGCAAAATTACGCCTTTCTAGCATCGATAGCCACTGAGCAAAGCCGCGGACGGACAGACAGACAAACATGGCGGAACTATAAGAGTTCCGTTTTTGCCATTTTGGCTACGGAACCCTAAAAAGTAGTCATCATTCATTAGTGATCCATTCCGAGGTATGTGCCTTTACTGCAGAATAAAAGTTAAGATTTTTTTTGAGTCAAAAGTATTATAGTTTTGAAACTTGTTTCGTTTTGGAACTTTTTTCAGGTGGTAGGACCTTGTGCAAGGTCCGCCCGGATCGCTACCATCATCTTGCTCGCTAATCCTGCCATGAAGCAGCAGTGCTTGCACTGTTGTGTTTCGGCGTGGAGAGTAAGACAGCCGGTGAAATTACTGGCACTTGATGTATCCCATCTTAGACCTCTAGGTTGGCAACGCAATACCCCTGGTGTTGCAGATGTTTATGGGCGGTGGTGATCTCTTACCATCAGGAGACTCACTTGCTCGTTTACCATCCAGTCGAAAAAAAAGCATGTTTATACTTATTTGCGTGACGTGAAAGTTGCAGACATGAAAAGACGACCCCGAGTAAACGGAATAAAGTCTAGCTCGAATAATATTCTTAATATTCATTCTCCAATTTTAACATCAATGTTTCTGGTGGATTACATATTCCAGTAATGCAATAAACAAAATATTTCATAAGCACTTGGTTTATGTCAGTGCAAGATAAAGAAGTCAAAGATTCCGATGTGTTTCGATGCCCTTATCTCAGCCGTCGGAATTGAGAAGTCTGATAACTGATAACAACTTTTGGGCATAATTATGGTCGTAATTGTTTAACTATATAATCGCTTTAAGTATATAATCGCTGATTTGCTTGCTTTTGTAACAGAACATCGAGCAAGCTTAAGTCGAGGGTTGCCAATTGAAAATAAATTAAAAAATAAGTTTATTTTCAATATTATTATAATCGTTACTAAACGTGGTAGATTTGACACTCGTTTGATAAACGCTATATTCGCCAACCAGCCAACTCACCGCCGGCGGTGTTAGTAGCGGTCGAGTGTCAACTGCCAAAGACATTAATTAAATAAATTACTAGATGCCATCGATGGCGGTGGATATATTATACTACAATTGGTTTACCCGCGGCTTCGCACGCGTACACTATACGGTCTGGTAGTTACAATTGAAATTCAGGGATTTTACAAAGTCTGGGAAATCCCAAAATTTATATCGTGATCTTCATTGAGGTTACGTTAAGAACAACTTTACAAAATTTCATGACTCTAAGCCCAGCGGTTGAAATTTCAAGATTTTATCCCTATCCCGTGCGAATATCGGAATAAAAAGTAGCCTATGTATTATTCCAGACGTCCAGCTATCTACGTACCAAATTTCATCCAAATGCGTCCAGCCATTTTGGAGTAACAAACATACACACACACACACACACACACACACACACACACACACACACACACACACACACACACACACACACACACAAGCTTTCGCATAAGTAGGATGGAGTGACAGACAGAGCACTGCCAGTACTCCATTAATGCTACTTATAATATAGTCAAGATGCAATAGAGTATTTTTTATTTAAATCTATGGATTTACTTACATACCATCTTCTGCTTGTTCTTATAGTGCTTAAAATAATTACCTGAAACAGAAAAAAAAAACAATTAGAGTAAGCATAACATTTCAAATTCTTTTCATAGAAATGATCCATACTTATATTATGCCTATATTTTAATAGTACAAAACAGTTATTTAACGTTTTTGGATGTATTATCATCAAAGTTATGATAAATGTGTATATTTTTTTCATTTTCATTTTCTTACCTAAACGCGAAAGTAAGTACTATCTGTTACCACTTTGCGTTTGAAACATAAAACCGATTACATTTAAATTTGGCATGGGGATAATTTGAGATCCTGGGAAGAAAATAAGATAGTATCTATCCCGGAAAATTGCATAGTTCCCGCAGGACAACGATAAACGTATTCTACACGGACAAAGTCGCTGGCAACCAACTAGTGATACCGTTAAACAAAAACAAAACAAAACTATACTATGTCCTTCCCCGGGACTCAAACTATGTGTATACCGAATTTAGACATGAAAAGGTAACAAACACATAGACTTACAAACTTTCGCATTTATAATATTATTGTGATTTCTACCACATTGGTTAATTTCTCTATGGAATAGAGTAAGGTATTTTAAATGAAACTTATATTGCAACACCAATAAAAGTCTCCATTTCCAGGGTTAACAATCTCAAACACTATTCCAACGGGTCAGAGTTCATTTTAAATATTAAATCTAGAGCTACAATCGTACTAAATAAACACGACAGTAGCGTACAATAGAAACCCATTTAGCATAACATAAATATACGAAATGAACTTTATACCAAAGTGGTTAAGACGCTTTTACTATTTCGGTGTGTGCGAATAAGGGTCTTATGGTAATGAACATGTACCGATACTCAAATTTCACGCCAATATGAGTCTGAAGTAAACTCAAGTAAGGGTTTGGTGCTATTTGTAGCGGAAAGCTCTTAAAAATGTTTTTGTTTGTAAAAGACAGTATAAATATAATAATAGCTTTTTATTCTAAAATAATTAAAAGTGTTGGTGTTTGGTGTTCGTGTGAAGATTTGAGAACGTTACAATTTACCTCTTTATTAAAGTAAAAATACTAGTGTTTAGACTACTTTGTTACAATTAGCCATTCTTGGATTTTGAATTGTTTAGTTGAAATCCTGTAAATAACTATTAATTGTACATTCTTGTTAATCATCGACCAAACACATTCCGTAGATTCTAATTCACTTGTGTTCGTTTTAGCGGGGACGTGAAGCTTTTAGTAGAAAAGTGGTCTAAAGAAAAAAAACTTTAGTACGAGTATAATAAGATTACACGTAGGAAAACTACCATCAAATAACAAGGCATGTCCATGTTATGCAGACTCTCAAAACAACTCTTTCAGAGCTCTGCTTGTAACATATAATTTAAAATTAATATTGCTAAATGTGACACTAAATGAAACTGCAGTGCTGCAGTAAGTAACTTTGACTCTAAAAACTATACTTTTGCGGCTATAATTTGAAGAAATTACAAAATAAAAGCTCATTAAGGCACGTAATAACAGTACAAAGCATGTTATTCTCGGTTTACGTTTCCGGATGTAATATCATCAAAGTTATGATAAATGTGTAATTTTTATTTTGTTTTATTACCGACGTCCTGCTTAGGCACAGAATTATTTATATTTTCTGAATAAAAGAAACTTAGCGCATCGTTATGCCAATTATTGCCTCGCTTAGCTGTTTGCAGGACTCTGTGATGTCGGGTCTAAGTTATAGGATAAAGGCAATTAAAAGGCTATCTCTAGCCTTCACGTAGCCTCATTGTTGCCGTAACAGCCTGTTACGGAACCAATGAGGCACCTTTAGTCTCATCTGCACTTTTCATTAAGTCAGATAGAAGTCAATTCAGTCAGGTGAACTTCATTAAAAAAAAGCTAGGGTTGTAAAAAGTATTCGTGAAATATTTTTTCCGTTTATGTATCAATATATTACAATGACTCCTGATTGAATACCGCAATATAACTATATTGAGATGCATAGAGGATAGGAGGCATAGAAATATAGATAAATAAAGAAAATTTGTCAAGGCATGGTATGTATGAACGGAAACTCATTATTATAAAGTTTTATGAATTAAATTCGGGTTTTGTACCTTCTTTAAAATAAAGCAATCAATCAATCAGTCCATTTGTTCAATTCATAAAATTAGTATCTAATTTAATGACCGCGATAGTCTAAAATGTTGTATTGTAAAATTTATTGTTAAAAAATCTGTTTAAATAAAATTGTGTCGCTACCTCCTTCACCTTGACACCATAAACCGAATGCGTTTATTTACAACTTGCATACAGATTAAATTATTTCCTCAGACATTTATATAACTGTTCTAAAATACACCTAGTAAAGCCACTCGTTAAGGGTTAACTATACTAGTAGAAAACGACGGCTATATTTTTGCGGCGATTGCGCTATAAAACAGACGATCTGCATGCTGGACGCTTCGGATTGATGTTTGACGCTCTTTTTATAAAGTAAAAGCCAATGCCACCGTGTTAGACTGTAGTTTAGGGTCCCGTACTTAAACACAGACACACACATGACACAGACATGATGTCTGTCTGACGAGAGATTCTATTGAGAGGTCTATTGTGGTGTCTTTTACTATATACATGGTACTAATCGTAAATTACTAATTTTGGTACGGTACTTGTTTTGTCCGATCCGTTAAAGTGATACGTTCCGTCCGTTAAAGAGTTTACATACATACATACTATGTATAAGTATTAGAAAGGCTTCATTGTTTGTCCGTCACTTGAAATTAAAAGGGGATTCCAGGTAAATTTGAATAGAAGATTAGTGTGAAAATAGACGGGTCATTCAAAGTGGCCACAGGATAATTTTTAATTTAGCAAATGTTCAACATTTCGGGTTAGCTAGTACTATCAATTTATTGGTAAATATTTTGCATCACTATTCTTTAAGATAGTCAGGCCGAAAATAAGTACCTATCAAAAAGAAAAAAAAGATCCGCTTCAATCATACAAACTGCAAATTACAAAAGACACTTGTAAGTAAAAGCCCTGAACTAAAGGCCAATACTGTTTTACGACTTTACACAATACCTGGCGAACAAGACATTAATATGAATTATCGTTTAACTCATATTTGGCCTATGCTGCCTCCATCCGAAATGACGCAAGCGCCAGCTGTCTTAAGGTTTATACGTCCTTTTGGAATGCGGCGGTGTGTGTGGGGTCTCGACTCGCTAATATATTTGAAACTAAAGGCCAGACCCCTTTCATCTGTAATCAAACAAAAGCTACATTTCCAGGGTGGGGGCCGAGTGTACGCGTTTACTGAAAGTTGCGTGAATATAGGTAGAGTCATTCATGATGACGCGTGCCGTGATTCTTATTACAATGTCATTAAGGTCTAATTTTGACAAAATCACGCGTCTTCGTGGATGGAACTAGGTATACTTGCATTTTGTTGGTGATGATACAAAAACAAAGTTAATTTACTTAATGTGTTATTATTGCCTAAAATGGTTTGATGCCTTTCAAAATTAAAATTAAAATTATACAAAAAATACAGGGATATAGTGGTGCCTTAGTTAAGAACCTGAGTTTAAACATCTATATAATATATCTAATACATTCAGTGAAGGTGGAGAAAGCTTCCACCGTCAAAATAAACAAAAAATGAATTGGATATGTATAATGTCATGTATTGCAAATGTCAAAATTATAATATAATTCTAAAATATACATTTCAATTCAAGTAACAAGTAATTCAAATGGTGGTAAGTGTATATGAGCCCGGAGATATAACTCCCTCATTCAGTAACAAAACTCTGGCTTTGAAAGCCCTAAATTGTGTTTTATCATCATCATCATCATATCACCCATATGACGTCCACTGTTGGCCATAGGCCTCCCCTATAAATCTCTAGTTGCTTCGGTTAGGAGCGACCTGGATCCATCGTGAACCCGCGGCTTTAACCAGGTCATCCGTCCATCTTGTTGGTGGACGCCCTAAGTACGCTGCGCTTGTCAAACCGCGGCCTCCATTTGAGAACTTCTCGGCCCTAATTGTCATTCTCCGTAGAAAAATCGCTTTATTTTTTTTGTACCGTAGATCAAAATCGCTTTTCGCTTCCACAAGCGCCCGCCCTCACCAAAATACCGCGGTCGTGCTTTCCACAAATGCCGACACAATACGGTCGGCCAATCGCGATGTGTTAATATTATTTACTGCGGTACTATTACGAAACTAAATGTTCTATGGAAATATTTGTTTGGAATGGCGGTGCCGGTGGAAAACGGGCTAGTTGTCAAAAGTTATGACTTTGATTGATTCATTTTTTGGCACAGAGCAAAGCGTTTCCTGAACCATAATTACAGCAACACTAACTGAATCCATAATTAAAATCCGCAACATATCCGACGTTTAACGAGGGATAACTTCGACAAGGAAAGGGCTGTACCTCATGACATATCGATAATTATTCGACTAGAATCGATTATTTATAATATCGATCCGCAGGTGCATCCCTAGCTGTTTAGGTAACGGAATGATGCCCAGTACTTGGGTGGCGCTTTTGAATATTAAAATTACTTATCCTAAACATAGCATAGCAGAAACGTTTGATAACTAGAGAGGCGCAAGAGAGAACAGGCTTTTGCTCAGAATAAAAACATAATTGATATAAATCAATACAACCAACTTGCAAAACATGCAAAACAACTTGGCGGGGCATTGTCATTTCAAAGTTGAATATCTCAAAAACGGTTGAATAGATTGTTATCATACATAGCTTAGAAATACCGCAAGAAAACTCTCTTTCACATAAAAAAACCACATTGGAATCGTTTCTTCCATGTTGGGGCTACGATGTCACAAACTGACAGACATTGGTGTCAAGCATAAATCACTCCTCTTTTCGCATCAGGTTAAAAAAAACCGGACAAGTGCGAGCCGAGTTTGACCACCGAGGGTTCAGTGTTAACAGAGCTCTGCTCCTAATACGGTATTTGACTATTTTGTATATGTTTTATAAATGGAAAGTACACAATGCCTGATATCGAATGGAAAAACAATTTTTAAGCTACCTTTACAAATAACAAAGTTATAAAGGTTTGAAATTCAAGATTAGACAGAGAAAGACATACTGGCATGTGAGGTCACACGCCAGTACCGCCATACTTGCTGCATAGAAAAAGCGTTTGAGAAAGAGACAGGTATATAGATTTTTCAAAAAATCACTATTAATCCAATTTTCAACCGATTTAAATTTTCTATTCGCTAAACACTATCTGTATATCTATATTTTCATAATAATATTAAGATATGGCAAAATCAGGAGTTGTCAAATACCGTATTGTGTGGTGGTGTGGGGACACTTTACATTGGTTACTGACACAGAAAAACACATGTCAAAATTACCAATTTTTTTTTTTTTTTTTACTGGTTGTGTACTTCACAGTCATTGTTAAATGACAAATTGTATGACGAGTATCATTGACGTGACACATTAACAGGCATAAAAAAACTCATATTTTGAACTTCTTTTCATAAATATGTGCGTTACTTTAAAAAACGTCTTAAATTTACCTTAACACTGTTTTACTCGTACTACGCATAATTAACTAGTTATCTTAATCCTTGATTATCCTTAAGCAATAAGAATTAGGCCACTAATATCTTGGAAAAATTAATATTTCATTTAACCTGTTGAAGGTTCCCTTAAAGATAACGCAAGTAAAAAATGCAACGTTGTAATTTTAACTTTTTAACTTTTTATCTTTTTTTTTTATTATTATTATTAATATTAGCACATACATAACAATATATTTACAGTACGCCAAACTGTAAAACAGTTTGTTGGCGTCGACGCTCTGATGCTAAAATTCTTGTGCAAAGCGATGCTTACTAACTACATAACTAAACATAAACATAGGTACCAACGGAGCTCGTAATACACATGGATTGGTGCAAATAAGGCCGTTAACCTTGAAAGGTTCAAAACACTAAAGAGATAACACAATGACAATAAAAATGCCAATCTTGAGTGGGGTAAGTCATCATTACATTAAATCTTTTTCAATGCAATTTTTAAACTTCCAAATGTATCAATTGACTGAACTCTTAGTTAATCTTACTCGAACCTTTGCAGTCCCAAGCAAACTATCGATAAAATTAGCCAAGTAAGATCCGGACAAACAAACGTCATAACAAGCCCTGACATTTGCTATACACCGCCCATTATTCATCGGACGCATTGTCTAAGGCCGCTTACAAGCGTGCGATTGTAGATACGACCGTAACGGTAAGGCCCACGCGGGTTAGGGCGGCTCCACGCTGAGAGTCACTTACGGTAGTTTCATAGTAATAAATATAGGCATGAAAATATACGAACACATTCAGGGCTTCCCGTTATTTATGAGAGTAGAAAAAATGAAGGGATCTATTTTTGTCTATGTGATTTTTTTATATTCAAATGAAAAAAACATTGATATTGTGTTTAATGTTCAAACATTCTTTTATAAGTAGGTATTAAGCTTACATTTGGGTTCGACTTAATTATGTTCGATTTCGTCTTAGCAAAAAGAGTTTAATAAAAACAGTTAACTGATGCAATACATTTAAGCTTATTGCCTCCTGAATTTTTATGTCTAAATGATATGGAATACAGAGTCATTGCTGTGTATTATAATTATGTTTTATTTTATCACTGCGGTATATTCTGCTCAAAAATAATCGCAATCATAAGCACATTTTTGTAAGTGGGTCCCTTTAGCCGTAACATGTGAGCCTCTTCACATTTTAATATCAAAGTTTCAATTTTTTGTTACTTTTGAACTAACAAAATACACTTACCTTATTGGTCATAATAATCATTAAAGTGACGTCTTATCATCGTCTCTTCTACCAAAACTAAGTTCTCTTTAAATTAAACAGCAACATCCAGTCAACAAATTAATAGCGCATTATTAAACAAAGGCACTAATTATTACTAGGCTACTGGTATTTATACAGTAAAAAAATATGATAATTCGCTGTCGTTATTTTAGTGGAACTATTGCGACTTCTATTTCACTTTAGTTCCTTTACGATTTCCTTTCTTCATCACTTGTAATAATCTAGTGCGAAAAAAATCGCAACTGCAAATAATCCAAAAATCGCATCGTGCAATCGCATGCGATCTCCGCAACCTCTGCAGTCGCCTTTAGCCAGATGTGCGGGCCCCGCGAACCGTCATTCGTGCTATATTATCACACTTTAAGCTTTAAGCTCTATTCCGTAACAAGCTCGATTCTTGCGATGAGCTTTTGTTATACAGCATGTTTGGACTTTGAATATATGAACGCGATGAGAAAGGGAATGGGATAAGAGAGAAATTAATTTTGAAAGCGCTAATGATGAAAAGGTTAAAGTGAGTGTATTTGTTATACAGCGTGTTTGGACTTTGAATATATGAACGCGATGAGAAAGGATGGGATAAGAGAGAAAATTTTGAAAGCGCTAATGATGAAAAAGGTTAAAGCGAGTGTATTGTGGATATGTAAATAATTAAAACTTAAAGTGTTTCTTTGTAGAGATCCATTGTAATGAACAATATACCAATGCCGGCCATTTTAAACAGCTGCGTTGACAGTCACAGAGTAGCAAAGTACCTACATAGCTGTAGGTCATGCCTAATATTTGTTAAAAACTATTATATTTATTTATTTATTACAAATTTACTAGCTGTTTCGTGCGACTTTGTCTGCGAATTAATTCGTTTACTGCACGCCTGCGGGAACTTAACAATTATCTGGGATAAAAACTATACTTTATTTTTGGATACTTTAAGGCTGAAACTGCTTTGAAATTCTTTAATTTGCTTGAATTTTAATAAACTACCCTGTAAAACTGTTTATTCACTAAAATTGATCCTCGTTAGCTAATAACGATGTTTACAAGAATCACTGCGCAGTGTCCGCTAACGGAATACCAGCTATCACGATAATGACAAATCATAATCCTTGGACACAGCAGTAATCAGACACTTCGTCATCACGACTGATGACACGTTCGTAGACACTTGACAATCTATAGAATCAGGCGTTACTTTGCGGAGGTCCAATCAATGAACTAAAAGAATTTCTTTGCTCACCCGCGACCTCACGATAGCTAAGCTTATGCAAAATATGCGTGCTCATGCAGTTCCTCCACCTCCACACTGTAAGAACACACACAATCACACAAAACCCATTAACACCACCACCACACCACACTGACGCGTATGTTCCGCTCTCATCGAGAGACGTCACACTCTTTCGGAACCAACCGCTCACCCAGACAAGAGATGTCGCAAGCAATCAAATTATGATTGGTTTTTTGGAGTCTTTTTGTTTTTGTTTTTCTATTTTCGATATGGTTTCACGGGATACCCGTAAAAGTAACAAATTTGGAGTTGAAATAAAAAATACAAAAAGACTCCAAAATACCAATCATAATCTGTTAATCATTTACTTTGTGAAATTGAGCGTATCGGATACTAGAAATTTCTCAACTCGGTTCTAATTAGGGTTCCGTTCCTAAAAGATGCCAACGGAACTCTATTACTGAGACTCCGCTGTCTATCTGTCTGTCCGTCCGTCTGTCACAGGGCTCTATCTCTTGAGTCGTAATAGTTAGACACTTGAAATTTTCACAGATTATATATCACTATGGCCGCTATAAGAACAAATACTAAAAACAGAATAAAATAAATATTTATGCAAACCCATACAACAAAAGCGATTGTTTTGCCGTTTTTTTTTGCTTGATATTAATAACGGCAACAGGTAGACGCTTGAAATATTCACAGAATCTTTAGTTGTATAATCACTTTAAAAATAAATAATTCAATTAAAATAGAATAAATATTTAAGGGGGGCTCCCATACAACAACACACTTGATTTTTTGGCCGTTTTTTGCTAATGTCTAATGTTGTATAGATAATAAATAATAATAATAAATTCATTTATTTAGATAATGGTACGGAACCCTTCATGCGCGAGTCCGACTCGCACTTGGCCGGTTTTACAAATACCGCGTAAGTCAAAAATTGGTCATAATCTAAAATCAACCGAATATTACCAAATGGTATATAAAACGTCACATGGCCAATTCATGACTTACGCGGTATTGTCGTATAAGCGACGATTATTGTTATGAACTGATTTGGAACATTTCCTTACTTTTCATTTAATCTTTTGATGTAAATAAAATATTATGAAGAAAGCTTTTTGCAGTTGGTTTTTTACAACTTTGCTTTTGATTACGTGTTATCAAATTGCAATTTTGCACATTAAAAATTAACACGTTCAATCAAGTTTGAATTTGAAAATAAGCTTCTTAAGGACCTATGAAGGCCGTCAATCATATTTATTTGCACTTTAATTAGTTTCTATCTCAATGAATTTTAATATGTCATTTAATTTCGTAATCAAAATATTTCTAATCTTATCAATAGTAACTTTAGAATGTAAAATACAAGTTTCAAGTAGAAATAGGACGTAAAGCTCTCAATGATTCCAGCTAAGTTCTTAAACTTTAAGTGTTCATTAAATTCTAATGAAACTACTGAAGCCATTAAAGTCTTGGTCAATAGTGTAATTCTGTGAAGTAAATTAGTAAATTTAAAGGTGCTACCGACGACGCTTTATCACTTTTGAATGAACGGGACGCCGTTATTTATCGAGATCTGTGCGTGAAGTGTTCTTCATATACGAGTATAACGAAAGTATACATAAGAACAGAGGGCCTACTACGAAATTCGAATATCGAAGTTCGTATAGCACCGTCCCTCTTACTCTCGTATTAAATAGTATAAGCGCTAGAGGGACGGAACGACACGAACTTCGACGAATTTCGGAGTAGCCCCGCAGATACCTAACCGTCGGGGGATAAATAAAAAAAAAAGAACCGGAAAATATAGCGATGACTGGCCTCCCACTAGGTGGACTAAATACATCGCGAGACTCTCGGAACTGTCGTTCTTTCTGGTGTTCTATGAGGGAGGCCTTCGTCCAACAATGGACGTCTTCCAGCTGATGATGATGAATAAAAGTCTTGAATATGGCTCGTAGAGGGAAGCATGGCAAATCTTTATGGGGGAAAAGTTGCTGAAGTGGCCAGCTTTAAGCGCTAGCGTATATAGCAAGAGTGTCTGAAATAATTTAAGTAGTATCATTTTATCTCATCTCGGCCTGTATACGTCCCACTGCTGGGCTCAGGCCTGCTCTCAGAAACTTGGGTTGTAGGCCACGGGCCTAGCGGATGTGGAATTACACAGACATCATTGAGT